>NW_022881444.1:0-53660 GCF_004382145.1 Drosophila mauritiana
CTTCTGTGGAACACCATGTACGACGGGATACTTCGTCTACCGCTGGTCGGGAGGAGCGAGATCGTAGGCTTCGCGGACGACGTGGCCTTGCTCGTTGTCGACAAGTATCCCGGCAAGGCCGAAGAAAGCTGCAACCAAAACATCAGGGCCATCGAACATTGGCTCAGTTCAATGGGGCTAGAGCTGGCGCCGGAGAAGACTGAGGCTGTCCTGATTAGCTCAAGGAAAGCGGTGGAGACGGCCACTGTCGAAGTAGGCTGTACCAAGGTGTCCTCCTCTCGGGCAATCAAGTACCTGGGAGTCATGATAGACACCAGGCTTTCGTTCCGAGAACACCTTGCCTACGCTAACTCCAAAGCAGCAGGAGTAAATCGGGCGCTTTCAAACATAATGTTGAACTCCCGAGGCCCAAAACAGGCGAGCAGAAGGCTGCTGACGAGCGTCACCCGAGCGACCATGCTATATGCCGCCCCGGTGTGGGCAAAAGCGCTTGGTACCGAAAGCTACGCCCAGGGCCTAAATGCTACCCACAGACTTTCGGCCTTACGTGTCTGCTGCGCCTTCAGAACAGTGTCCAACGCGGCGGCATTGGTGATCGCAGGGATACCGCCTCTGGACCTGTTAGCGAAGGAAAACGAAGTGGTCTTCAACCAAACCCACGGTCGAAGACTCTCCCCCGGCGCCAAGAAGGCAATACGAGCTGAAGCAAGGCAGCACACCCTGGAGACATGGCAGCACAGGTGGACCAACGAGCCCAAGGGTCGCTGGACGCAGCAGCTGATACCCACCCTCAAGCCGTGACACGAGGATGCGGATGATTGTCCATGGTGCGGAGGTGGTCGGAGCGAAACAGCTGAGCACGTTCTCTTCTCGTGCGTTAAATACGCTAGGGAACGGAGCTCTCTGGAAACCGTACTTGGCGGCAGACTGAATGCGGACAACCTAGTCCCATTCATGCTGCAGGGGAGGCGGAATGGCAAGCGGTCAACAGCTTCGCCGCAGCGATAACCACCGAGCTCAGAAGAGCCGAGAGAGCCAGGAGGGTCCACGAGTGAGCAAATCCTGATCGTCCTCGCGAAGCAATGCTTCACGGCCATACCGCGGGGAGTCCTGGATTTGCCCTCCTAAATGTTATTATGTTGTATTGTATATAGTTTATCATAAGAATACAATAAACGAATTAAAAAAAAAAAAAAAAAAAAACCAGCCAGCAGGAGCTGTGTTGTCTACTTTTCAACGCCCGCTCACGCCCACGACGCCTCGCTTTTCCGCTTTTCCTGCCTTGCTTTTCCGGGGCTGCGAAGGACAACGTGGCGCTTTGCGCGTTGCTCGTCTACTGAAAAATCGCCTCGGCTCCTCCGAAAATCCCTTACCCTTTGTGCTTTAAGCTCCCCGAAGGAGCTTTCCAAGCTGGCCCAAAGCTGAGCCACGCCTGCGCTGTGGCATGTAAAGAACTTCTTCCCGGAGAGCGGTTTTCTCTTTGCCTCTCAGCTGTTTGGCGTCGCATGCGATTCCGGTCAGCTGACTGCCGCCGCCCGTGGCGCTGCCGCTGCGCTGCTGCCACGACATGGACGTCTGCATCTGTTTGCATGCCAACCACTTGTGGTTGTCTGCCGCGTTGTTTTCGCATTTCATGTGACTGAGCTCAAAGCTTTTCATACGGCTTGACCGCCGAGCGCTGCTTTACGCACCGGTTAGTCCGATAACTGATGGCTTTTAGAGCCGTAGGCAGTCGCCTGACTGGCTTAAATCGCCCAAATTGACAGGCCGATAGCGAGCAATCCGCGTAAGACAATAAAAGTGACTACGGCAGTGAGCTAGGTCAGTCCATGCAATATGTTGACAATGAAATTATAATGTGTTCACGCCGGAAGGGCGCAAACAGTTGAGCGGCAGTGTAAGCGGCCAATGCTTGCACTCAAAGCTCCTCCACGGCTCGCAAGCACCGCTGCTTGCGCTCTCCTTCTCTCCTCTCGCTCTCCTCCCTTTCCGCAAGGTATTCACCTCTCCGCGGTATTTCCACTGTTAGTGTTAAGGTAGTCTTAATTTACAAGTGCGTGAATAAAGAACGAAAAGTTGAAGTCAACCCCGCGCGTTTTTTTTTTTTTTTTTTTTTAAATTTTGTATTTTATATTTCGATTGTAGGGTATTCTCTCGTCGCTATGCGCCGGTTTTTGTCAGGGCAATAAAGAACAAAGTGGAGACGAACGAACTTGCACTTGGCAAGTCTATGTAAGTCGCGACTGTGTGTATGTGAATATGTATGTATTATTTGGAGTTTAGACATAAAATTTGTTCTTAATATTATTTATTATATTATATAATATATTTATTTATTAATATAATATTATTAAAAACATTGATGCAAAATAAAACGCCTTTTCCGCGTCGGCACTTGGAATAAATTTTATTTGTGGTATGGATTTGCCGACGGGAAACAATCAAAACTTAGGTAAACTTTGGTTATACGCCTTTTCCGCGTCGGCACTTGGGAATCAGGCAATGTAAACTTTGGTACACTTTGGTTAAAGGGAATGCAGATAATCTGCGCAATGTATGTCGCTAATATGTGTGATGTATATGGAGATGTATGCGTATATTTATGTGTATGTAAAATTTTGAATTAATTTTAGTTGGATTTGTGGTTTGTGTATTTTAATGAGGCAAAAAAACAGCAGTTTAGCAGCGGACGATAATAGTGAATTTTGGACAGTGTATATATATATATATATGTATATGCGCTTGGATACCAGCGGATCACCGTGAGACGAATTAGGGGGCCGGTATTGGCAAAGTGCTTGTTTATGCACGGTGGCTGGGCGCATGTACTTATATATTTTCACTTTTCACTTGTACGGATGGACGGAAAGAATGAACGCCGTTGGAAAAACGAAAATGGCGACCACGGACGGAATAGGATTTAAAGCCGTACTTATCTTGATTTTTTCCGCATGGAGCGCTGGCAGGATCAGGATTAATCCGGCTCGAAGGACCATGAAATGTAGAGGGCGGAAATGTTTGTTGTTGTTGTTGCTGCGGCTGCTGCGGATTCCTCCAGAAATTAAAAAAACGCGCGGGGTTGACTTCAACTTTTCGTTCTTTATTCACGCACTTGTAAATTAAGACTACCTTAACACTAACAGTGGAAATACCGCGGGACCGCGGAGAGGTGAATACCTTGCGGAAAGGGAGGAGAGCGAGAGGAGAGAAGGAGAGCGCGAGCAGCGGTGCTTGCGAGCCGTGGAGGAGCTTTGAGTGCAAGCATTGGCCGCTTACACTGCCGCTCAACTGTTTGCGCCCTTCCGGCGTGAACATTCTCCCCCCCCCTTGCGTAGGCAAAGGTATCCCTGGCCGGCTAGACAGCAGGATCGGCCTCTTCATTTCGTGCACGTTCCAGAAACGGTCCATCCGAACACCGTGTTCTGCGCGACGGGCAACCCATCATCAATTTTTAGGAACCCCGGTTGGATCAAATTGGCATATACATCTGATCCCAACACGAGGGAGATGGAGGCCGGCCGGTGGAAGCGCTCGTCCGCGAGACGAACACCGTCAAACTTGGCCCTGGCGGCGTCGCTCAGAGCTCGGATGGGTGTCCGGATCCTTAGGCTGGGTTCGATCTTCAGGACGACGTTGAGTCGGAAGGTGCTTGTTAGGGACCGGAGTGTAACCGAGCAGACCTCGTTGCCTCCCAGCCGAGTGATGGGCAGCCGGAACGCAGCCGCTAACGACCGGTCGATGCTGCTCACCGGCATGCATGGGTCGATCATGGCCCCGGTCTCGAAGGTCTTCGAGCCCGTGTCCAGCACGACGATGGCTGTAGGCAGTATGGGGACAGCCTTCTGCTGCTGCTGACGCGGGCGATTGTTGGCGACTGGTGGCGGAGTGCGGGAAATCCGGACCGGACGAGGTGCAGCGGGATGGCGCTCTCTGCGCGTCGGAGCTGGTAGCGCTGCCGGGTTCGGAGCGGGGAGGACCTCGTGCATGTGGAGTAGGGTGTGGTGGTCTCCTCCACACTTCTTGCATCCCTCTTGGCTGCGACAGTCTCCTCCTGAGTGCTGATGGGCGAGGCAGTTCGAGCAGTACTTATTAATAAGTACTGCCCGAAGGCGCTTTTCAGCGCTCAGTTTGTGGAACCTCGTGCACTTTCGAAGAGGATGGATTCGTATCATCTTCCTCATCACGCGGTAGTTAAGCCCGAAAGCACCACTACAAAGCTTCGCGTTGTATTCAACGCTTCAAGTCCGTCGGCAAATGGGACCAGCTTAAATGATATCCTTCATGCTGGTCCAGTCCTACAATCCGATCTAACGATACAGGTCCTGAAATGGCGTTATTTTCAATACGTCTTCAGTGCAGACATTACGAAAATGTATCGTCAGATCTGGGTCGATCCAAAACATACCCCGTTTCAAAGAATTCTGTTCCGAAACAAGGAAGGAGATATCCGAGACTTTGAACTAAAAACAGTTACCTTCGGGGTCAACTGCGCCCCCTTCCTCGCTATTCGAGTCTTGCAACAGCTGGCAGAGGATATCCAAGTGCCATTTCCAAATGCCAGCCGCATCATCCAGCAGCACATGTACGTCGACGACGTTCTGGCAGGGGCGAATTCCGTAAACGAAGCCCAAAGTTCAATTCGAGAGTTGCAAGCAGCCCTAAGTGCCTCCGGGTTTCCGCTAAGAAAGTGGACCTCGAACAACAAAAGCGTCCTTAAAGACGTCCCGGCCGAACACCTCCTTCATAGCGAGTTCCTCGACATCGATGCCGAAAGCACGGCCAAGACGCTCGGTATTCGGTGGAGGGCAAAGTCCGACGAATTCTATTTCGTTCCCCCCGACATAGTTGTGGAACCCTCCCATACAAAGCGAGAAGTTTTGTCCCAAATCGCTAGGTTGTTCGATCCTGCCGGGTGGCTCGCGCCGTTCATAATCCGTTCAAAAATGTTCATGCAGGAGATTTGGTTGCAAAACTTAGGCTGGGACGATAAGCTTCCCACTGAAATGAGTCAGCGGTGGCAATCGTTTTTAGATGAGTATTCCGACCTCAACCAGATCCGGGTTCCGAGATGGATCTGGTACCAGCCTGAGGTAATCATAGAGCACCACGGTTTCTGTGACGCGTCTCAGAGAGCCTATGGAGCGGCTATATACATCCGCGTCGAGATGGGGCAAAAGATCCTGACTCGCCTGCTTACAGCCAAAACACGAGTGGCCCCGGTAAAAACCGTCTCCCTTCCTCGGCTAGAGCTCTGTGGTGCCGTGCTGTTAACCGAAATGGTGACAGCAATCCTTCCGCACATGCCCTCCGCCAGTTCAGATATCCGCTGCTGGACAGATTCCACAATCGTCTTAGCCTGGCTACGAAAGCCTGCGTGCAACTGGACCACATTTGTGGCCAACAGAGTTGCCAAGATCACGCAGGCGACGCCAGTCGACTGTTGGGCACACGTTCGCTCAGAACAAAACTCCGCCGATCTAGCCAGTCGAGGCGTATCCCTACATGAATTGGCAGAAAACCATCTCTGGTGGCACGGACCAGAGTGGCTGCAAGGGCCACGAGAGCTATGGCCAGCACAAAGCGACACTCTTCCAGTGACAGAGCTAGAGCAGCGCGCGGTCAAAGTGCATTTTGTCAAGGGCCCGTCCATCGACTTTCTCGAACGTTTCTCCAAATTGGACAAGGCCCTGCGAGTTCTGGTCTATGTTCAACGCTTCCTTAAACGCTGCCGCAAAGGTTCGTTCTTGCCCAGTTCACGACCTACAAGTAAAGAGATCCGAGAGGCAGAACGAACTCTGACCTCCATTGCGCAGCGCAGAGCATATGGCCAAGAGCTTCAGCATCTGACCGAGAAAAGGCCTCTTCCAGTGTCAAGTCCTTTGGTGAATTTGTTCCCGTTCATTGACCAACACGGCCTTTTAAGGGCGTGCGGCCGTCTCACTGCATCCAAAACCCTGCAATATGATGAACGTCATCCGATTCTTCTCCCCTATGACTGTAGACTGTCGCGCCTCATCGTCCAATTTACTCACCAAATTACTCTTCATGGCGGTAGTCAATTGATCGTACGCCTGATCCGAACAAAGTATTGGATTCCTAAAATCAAGAATCTGGTGAAGGCTGTGGTCAATCCGTGTAAGATTTGCACGATTTACAAGAAGAGGCTCCAAACACAGCTGATGGGCGACTTCCCGACAGATAGAGTCTCCTTTTCAAGGGCGTTCACCTACACGGGTATCGACTATGCCGGCCCTTTCGAAATAAAAAATTATACAGGGAGAGCGTGTCTCATAACGAAGGGATATGTTTGTGTGTTTGTGTGCTTTTCCACGAAGGCTATCCATTTGGAACCCACTTCCGATCTAACAACCGAGAAATTTCTAGCGGCCTTTGCTCGTTTCGTAGCGAGGCGCGGTTGTCCTCAGCGGGTCCATTCGGATAATGGTAAAACCTTTGTGGGGGCGGCAACTTTGATTTCCAGGGACTTTCTCCAAGCTATCAAAGAGTCCGTGACTGATGCATATAGCCATCAGGGACTCGTATGGCGGTTCATCCCACCAGGGGCTCCACATATGGGGGGTTTGTGGGAAGCAGGGGTGAAAAGCTTCAAAACCCTGTTCCTTAAATCGACGTCAGTCCGCAAATATACATTTGAGGAGCTGGCGACGCTTCTCGCTAAGATTGAGGCTTGCCTCAACTCTAGACCCCTCTCCCCTATGTCCGAAGATCCCTCAGATTTGCTGGCCCTCACACCAGGCCATTTCCTTATTGGAGGGCCGTTGCTTTCCACGGCGGAACCCGAGATAAAGGGCGAAGCCAAGTCGATAATAAATCGATGGCAACACCTCAAGGCACAACATCAGCAGTTTAGTGCACGGTGGAAAGAGGAGTATCTCAAAGAACTCCATAAACGAAGCAAATGGCAATTTCCGACCAGGAACCTACAAGCCGACGATATGGTAGTTGTCAAGGAGGACAATCTACCACCGAACGAATGGCGGCTCGGCAGAATTGTTTCTGCCTTTCCAGGAGCCGACGATCGCATTCGAGTCGTTGAGATCCGTACGTCTCGCGGCACCATAAAACGCCCTGTCCACAAAGTAATTCTGCTACCGATGGAGGACAAAGAGTCCTCCGTTCCTAGGGATTAGGGCACTTCCCCCATTCCGGGGCCCAAATAGTAGTCGGCTCACACTAAGCTTTTTCATTTCTTTATTGGCAGACTTACTCACTTCCTCCAATAATGGCTCCTCGTCCTCGTGCCACCCAGTCGTTGGAGAGCAGACGTACTCGAGGTATTAAATCCTACCGCTGCCGAGTCTGCTCTGGAATCCATCCTCTTCGAAAGTGCACGAGGTTCCACAAACTGAGCGCTGAAAAGCGCCTTCGGGCAGTACTTATTAATAAGTACTGCTCGAACTGCCTCGCCCATCAGCACTCAGGAGGAGACTGTCGCAGCCAAGAGGGATGCAAGAAGTGTGGAGGAGACCACCACACCCTACTCCACATGCACGAGGTCCTCCCCGCTCCGAACCCGGCAGCGCTACCAGCTCCGACGCGCAGAGAGCGCCATCCCGCTGCACCTCGTCCGGTCCGGATTTCCCGCACTCCGCCACCAGTCGCCAACAATCGCCCGCGTCAGCAGCAGCAGAAGGCTGTCCCCATACTGCCTACAGCCATCGTCGTGCTGGACACGGGCTCGAAGACCTTCGAGACCGGGGCCATGATCGACCCATGCATGCCGGTGAGCAGCATCGACCGGTCGTTAGCGGCTGCGTTCCGGCTGCCCATCACTCGGCTGGGAGGCAACGAGGTCTGCTCGGTGACACTCCGGTCCCTAACAAGCACCTTCCGACTCAACGTCGTCCTGAAGATCGAACCCAGCCTAAGGATCCGGACACCCATCCGAGCTCTGAGCGACGCCGCCAGGGCCAAGTTTGACGGTGTTCGTCTCGCGGACGAGCGCTTCCACCGGCCGGCCTCCATCTCCCTCGTGTTGGGATCAGATGTATATGCCAATTTGATCCAACCGGGGTTCCTAAAAATTGATGATGGGTTGCCCGTCGCGCAGAACACGGTGTTCGGATGGACCGTTTCTGGAACGTGCACGAAATGAAGAGGCCGATCCTGCTGTCTAGCCGGCCAGGGATACCTTTGCCTACGCAAGGGGGGGGAGAATGTTCACGCCGGAAGTGCGCAAACAGTTGAGCGGCAGTGTAAGCGGCCAATGCTTGCACTCAAAGCTCCTCCACGGCTCGCAAGCACCGCTGCTCGCGCTCTCCTTCTCTCCTCTCGCTCTCCTCCCTTTCCGCAAGGTATTCACCTCTCCGCGGTCCCGCGGTATTTCCACTGTTAGTGTTAAGGTAGTCTTAATTTACAAGTGCGTGAATAAAGAACGAAAAGTTGAAGTCAACCCCGCGCGTTTTTTTAATTTCTGGAGGAATCCGCAGCAGCCGCAGCAACAACAAAAACAAACATTTCCGCCCTCTACATTTCATAATGGTAAATTAAAAAAAGACAACTTTATGTACATACAAAGTAAAAACAAATCATTCTTACGAATGCAAAACATTTATAATACGATTATATAATTACTTATATTCTTAAGAATATATTTTATATTTAACACACACCTAAGAACTAAACGAAAACGATAAGAATGTTTCAGCTCAATCTAATTTGTTTAGATCTTCATATCGTTATTCCAAGAGAAAATGTAAACATTTAATTGAATTTTACATTGGCTTTTCAAAGAGCAAATATGGAATTTCGAAATTATGAGGAGCATTTGAAAATATAAATAAAAAATACATACATGCAAATTCAAGAATTAATCAGCACAAAATTTAGATATGGAAGCAGCTTTCACTAATTTGCTTACTTTAAACGCTTTAAAAGCAGGGAAATACATAGTTAAGAATAAATACTGCTGCACAGAAAAAAAATTTGAAAAATGCTAGCATGAAATTTGAAAGAAAATATCGATCACTTAGCAAGGATTGCTATGCACTTATATCTTAAGGGTCAATTTCTCAATGTAACTATGAATTGTATTATCTGTCAGAAAGGGCTAACATAAGATTTAGAAATCGCTTCTAACTTAATGTTATAAAAGAGCTTAGTGTTAAGTTATTTTCACGCAACAGTTTTTACGTTAATCGCTTGATTTTATCTTATTTTTTAATCTGAAGAAAACATAAAAAATTGAAACCGGAAAGTTTTTGCTTTTTTTTTTTATTTATTGAATCTTCTTGTATAAGAACTAACAATAAGTTTAAAAATCTTAACTATAACAAGTATTTTTTGAACAGTTGTACTATTTTTCCAACTGTTCTATGATTAAACGGCCCTAATAATTTATTCGCTGGGTTGGTAGGTCCTTTCGGCGGAGACGGGAACGGCTGCTGAGCTAGATTAGACCTCGCGCTAGGTGGTTGGTGTGCGTGTAAAGCTTGCTATGGTATTTTTGCTTAAGTTCCGTGATTGCGTTGGTAACTGATGGGATATTTAAGTCTCTTTGGATGTTTTCACTCCGAACGTACCACGGTGCCCCAGTGATGGTTCTCAGAATCTTTGATTGTGGTCGCTGTATGATGTCAATATTGCTGTTGCTGGCATTGCCCCATAACTGTGAGCCATAGGTCCAGATAGGTTTCAATGTAGAATTGTAGAGCAAGACCTTGTGATCTAGGATGAGCGGAGAACCAGAGTTGATGAGCCAGTGTAAGTTGTTGGCTTTGAGTTTAAGTTGGGTTTTTTGGGCTTCAATGTGCCTGCGCCATGTGAGTCTTCTGTCAAGGTGTACTCTTAGGTACGCTACCTCATCTGCTTTCGGGAGTGGTATGTTGTTCAACAAGAGCGGAGGACAGTCTTGTCTGTTTAGCGTAAACGTGCTTGCATTTTTGCTCGTTTACTTTTATTCGCCAGTCAGAGAGCCACTTCTCAATGTCGATGAGGTACAGTGCCAACTGTGCTGTAGCTTGGATAGGGGACCTTGAACGGCTAAGGATAGCTGTGTCGTCGACAAATGTGGATACCGTTAAGCGACTATTTGTAGGGATGTCGGCTGTATAGATGAGGTATAAGGTTGGCCCAAGAACGCTGCCTTGGGGGACTCCAGCCTCAATTGTATGATCAGTGGAAGTGGCAGTGTTGCACCGCACTGCAAACTTTCTGTCATAGAGGTAAGACTTTAGAAGTTTGTGTGTGCTTTCGGGTAGGGATGTTTTAATTTTAAACATTAGGCCGTCGAGCCAGACTCTGTCGAATGCTTGGGATACGTCTAAAAATACTGCTGTACAGTATTCGCGATATTAAAATGCAGTTCTTATTTCCGTTGTAGATTTCAGATGTTGATTAAGTCGGATCAGCAGGCATTTGTCGAATAGTTTCGAAATACATGAGAGTAGACTTATTGGTCTGTAAGATGAAGCGACTGTGTGGTTCTTACCAGGCTTTAGAATCATTATGATAATCGACCTCTTCCATCGTTGTGGAAAGTAACCAAGTTTGGTGATGGCATTAAAGATCTTGGTTATGTAGCGAACTGCAGAATGTGGCAGCTGGATGATCATTTCCGGTGTTATAAGGTCGCAGCCGGGGGATTTTTTTGGGCTGAGACGGCTGAGGCCGTCTTTGATTATTTTAGTTACTTCTTTAGGACGAAACACAATTGGGGTGTGTTGCTGGTGGCGGTTTACGGGATAGGACGGTAGCGCGAATGTGCTAGTAGCCTGGTTTGGCGTGAACACATTTTGTAGGTGAGCGGCAAATGTGGTGGCTCTGTCTTCATCACTACGTGCCCAGCCACCTGATGAATTCCTTATCGGCAAAACGGTTTCAGTCGGTGGGCGAAGAGTTGAGTGGGCTCGCCACAGTGACTTTTGTTTTGTGCCTGTTGGGGTGAGTTGCTCTATGTATCGGCGCTGATCGTCGTCCTCTTCTTGTTTCAGAGCGTTGGCCAGCTTCCGTGTGGCTTCTTTTAGCTTTTGTTTTGCAGTTGGGGATCTGGAAGATTGCCATTCTCTGCGTAAGCGTCGTTTTACGTGGACGAGTTGCTCGATTTGTACGTTGGTCTTTTTTGGATTAATTGTATTATTTGTTATTTTGGGTGTTGCAGTAAGAGCTGCTGCAGTAAGGATGGATTGCAATGCACACGTGCAGCTCTCTATATCAGATTCAGTATTGAGTTTTGGGCTTAGCTCAATATGTGAACTTATATATTTTTTATACCTGAGCCAGTTTGTTTTGTGAGAAGTCAATCTGAATGGTGGTTTCACGTTTTCTGCGTACCGGCGGAGGTGAATTAGTACAGGCGAGTGATCAGATGACAGATCCGGCAGACATTCAGCTTTAACCAAACTGCGGGAAATATTTTTCGTAACTGCGAAGTCGATCAGGTCAGACAGCTTATTGAGGTCTGATGGCCAGTATGTAGGACTCCCGGGGGAAACATGGTCAAGTTTATTAGTGGCTTTTATTATAGTCTTATAAAGCTGTTTTCCTTTTGGGTTCACAAGTCGCGATCCCCAGTGAGTATGTTTAGCGTTGTAGTCGCCTGCTGCAATGAAGTGTGGCCCTAGTGCTTGGAAGAAATCCAGGAATTGAGCTTCTAATACTTTGAAAGGGGGGGGGGGGGGGCAGTATACGGCCGCTAGTGTAAGGAGAGTGTTGTCATCCAGCTGAATGATGATGGATGTGGCCTGAAGATGATTTTCCGCAAATTCTTTGTAAAAGTGGTGCTTCATACGGTTCCTTATGAGTATGGCGGTGCCACCGTGTGCTTTTCCGTCGGGATGATTGGTACCGTAGAAATGGTAGTCTCTTATTTGAAAATTGTATTTGCTTGTGAGATGAGTTTCCGAAAGAAGCATTACGTCGATATGCTTCTCATGTAGGAATTGAGCTAGCTTAAGTTTGCGCTGTGAGACGCCATTGGCATTCCACGTAGCTATGCGTAAGGTAGCCATTATTTATTTGATTGTTGGGCTACAAGCATTTGTATCAAAAGGTTTTGATTACGCATCATGTCTTGAATGGTGGTCTTCATGAATGTCATAAATTCCATCATGCTCTGTTGTAAGGCTTGCATCATAGCTTCAGTTTTTGTTTCCTGCTGCGCAGCTGGGTTATAGTTTTGTTGTGTGTCTAATTTTGTGTGCACTTCATGTGGAGTTCGGGAATTTTGGGTAGGAGGCGTCATACCTGATTTTAAAACGTTTGCAAATGTTGTCTTGTTAGTGTTGGATGTAGGCCAGGGAGCGAAACTTGCTGCTTTCGAGAAAATTACTTCAGGATTTGTCTCTGATGGTATCAGCGTAGCTGTTCCTTGGTGTGCCCGCGCCGTGTTCATTCTTTTGTGAAGACGGATTTTCAGCTCTTTGTAGATTGGACAGCCTCTGTAGTTTGCTGTGTGATTGCCCCCACAGTTATTGCATTTTTTCTCACATGCATTTTTTTTGTTAGTTTGATACTGTTTGGAGTCGTGGAGATCTCCACAGACTACGCACACCGGGCGAAGTGTACAATACGACCTCGTGTGGCCATACTCTTGGCAGTTTGTACATTGTACAGGAGCGTTACGTTTGTGCGGCTCTTCTACCGTGATCCTACGGTGCAGAAGGAGCTGCTTTTAAGCTGGTAGGTGTAAAAGCCTATTTTTTGTGCGGTAAAATAGTTTGTGACTTTTCTGTAGTTGTCCTCCGTTTTCGTCTGAAGTTTGATTTCATTGATAGTACCTCTTACGAGGGGAATTATATGAAAGCTATCTTTTCCAATAAGGCCAATCAAAGTATTTACAAAACCGCTTGTGCTCTTCTCGCGGATGTATATTGGCGGAGGTTTTGTTTTCTTCGGTTCGATATCAACGGATCCCAGCGGCACGTCCTCAGCGGTATCTACATTTTTGATCAAGGTAGAGTTGTCGCGTGTATTTTTCGGCTTGTTTTCCAGATCTGATTTTTTCGGGCTGAGCTTTCGCTTTATTGTAATGTAGCGGTCCATTCCAGTCTGCCAGGTCGACCCAGCTTTTTTGTTTACGTTTTCGTTTTGTTTTGCTGGTAGTGCAGCAGTACCGTTTATTGCTTGCGGTTTTGCTTTCGCTGACTCAGTCAGAGCGTGAGCGGGTCGATGACGAGGTAGAGCGGGCTGTCGGTCTATCTCCAGCTGTTGTTATTGGAGGTAGCGGGGCTTCTGTCGGAGCTAGGAGAGCGGGGGAGCAGGAGCGCGCTCTTTCTTGATTTGTTGGTAGAAGAAGGTTTCTTGGGCTATGGGTTATTGACCGCTCGATACCTGCGTTTGGGATTGTCGGTGAGACGTAGGAGAAGTTCGCGTTGTTGCGTTTAATTGAGAGCCGGCGTTCGTCTTGCTCGCGCTGTCGCTGAGCGCGAGTGTCGTTCTGACTCATAGTTTTATAATTTAAGATAACAAATCACTATATATTTAAGCGATCTTGCATCGCATAGAGCGTCTCTTTCGCTTTCGGATCTTTTATTTAGTTTACTTTATTTGGCGTTCACTTCACTCAAAACAACCGATTTTGTGCGGAGCTCGATAAAAACGTCTTCACACTTCGACGGTCAAACCCGAAACTTTTGAAACCGGAAAGTGAAGCTTTTATCCTGTGTTCATATGCAACGCATTTTTTTCGGCAGAGCGCATTCCTTTACTGCCAGGCCAAACTAATCTAGGTAAAACAGATTTTATGAAATGCTTGCATAGCTACTCGTAGTAGCTTTGCTACCCAAACAAAGGCTGGTCGAGGGGCCAACATTCGCTGGAGCTGCAGGCGAAAGTCGCACCGACGACCTTGACCCGGTGGGCGAAATCGCATTAAGCCAAAGACTCGGGGCGGAGGTGAAAGAAAGAGAAATCAAATCTGCACATGCCCGAGCCAAAAAGGCAAAACTCATGGCAGGCAGATGCACTCAAGTGGAGGCACAAAGGTGGCTTTATCGAGTGCGCCACTACTAACCCAGCTAATTCGCAGCGCCGATGCGTAAAGCATGTCGAATGGATGCAGAAAGGGTTGGCCCAAGGAGAAGCCATAGCCATGAATGAAAAGAAAAGTTGAGCGAAAGTGCTGCGTTTTCCACTCGAAATGAAAAGAGGAAAAGCGGAAAAGCTTCCGCAAGCTCAGGGCCAGCTTTTTGGTCCAATTGCGGCGAACTTGGGCCAACATTTTCGCTCCAGCGCTCGGTGTTCGCAGACCGTTTTCGTTGCTCGGGCTGCTGCAAATGGAAATCGAAGAGCTGCCCACAGAATCCGCACAATTAATCATCCCAGCTTGCTATTTGTTAGAGTTCCGCGGTTCCTTCTGTTTACACAACGCCCGAACATTAAAAAGAGAGTGTAAGTGCTTGTGGGCCACTTGGCCACTTGGCCGTTTGGCTACTTGGTCGGGCTGAAAATGTGCACCTGAAAAAACAGATCCCACGGAAACCTGGCTGTGCCAGCTTCCGCAAACTGTGAAACGAAAACGAAAAATAGGCAAAATATCTCGCAGATACTGAGGGCCCCGTGTGTGTATCCACATTTTGAGTGTGATTTTGTTTAAGGTAACTGCCGGATTATTGCCTAATTTGATTGAAGCGCTCGTTGGCCAAATTTATATTCGGAATAAATTCGATTTAATTGCCGAACAGCGGTGGTCGATGGCCACAGCCACGGATTAGGCAAAAGTTTATTGTGAATAAAGCGTAATTGCTTTGTTGGCAAACAGATTTAGGCGTCATCCGGAGAATGTGAAAATTCTCGGCGCCCCAAGAATCAATTGATTGGAATGACTGAGTTGGTGGCGCCGCCGCCTCCCCTTCATCCGAATTCCATGGTCCTTGTCGCTGAAGGTTGAGGTAGAGGTCCTCGTTTCCTGTCTTCACTCAGCTGCTTCCTTCCATGACTGCTAACGAGATGATCACATTTGAGCAGATGGCTGTGCCATGCCATGCTGAAGTTATGAATTTCTCATTTCCGCGGGTGAAGTGGTGGTGTCTTACCCAGAATTCTCGAGGCTAAAACCCCTGTCTTAACTGAAGTTTGGCGCGGAATTTCGGTAATTGGTTTGCCAATCAATCTGATTAACTGGGACCACACAGCAATCAAATGGGTTTGTCCCTTAAGCATGTGCTCTGCTCATTAGTATGCACATGAAGTATATCCCATAAGCCAATCTAATCACCAGAAACAAATATATTTGAACAATAAAATTGGGGAATAGTGAGTAAGTTTGGCGCGCCAAAAATAAACCAACAAATAAATAAATAAATAACAGGTTTAAGTGAAATATATAAAATAAACAGAACAACAATTTATGTTAAGCATAAATAAAGTTAATGTACAATCAATGGATATATAAAATGCTTTCTAAAAATAAGCAATCAGAAAAAAATAACTGCTATGAATATATGATGAACTTCATAAAATCAGGAAATCCATAGTGAAGATTTTTGTTTTTATTCCTTGGACAACGAATTAAAAATGTGAAATGCGAATAGTATGCTTAATTGCACATATGCTGTCACAAGTTTTATTTGAACCAAGAAAGTGGGAAATAAAAGCCTGACATTGACGTAGAACATTGAACAACTTTCAGGAATCCTTCAAACAAAAATCTTAGCACAAACTTTTATGCCTTGCTTCCATGGAACTTGCCAAACAATGGAAGCATTTGCCTCATTCTATTGTGACTTAATATGCCAAAGTACATTCCTACTTGTTGTTCCCATTCGCCGAACAACCATTATGGATGGATAGCAAGGGGGGAAATAAAAAAAAAGCATAAAAGCGTCGACACAAAAATCGTGAAAAGTGACAACTTTAGTTGGTACACTCTCAGAATGCGGACATCAAGGAGAAATGTTTATTGGAAATATTGGGCAGTCGACTTTGATGTCTCGACAAGGGTGGAAATATTACCAATACGCCAGGGTGTCCCACGATACAAAGTAATGTGGGGTGATTGACCGACTTTTCATAAATATTTTATAACCAGCTAATGCTGAAAGCCTTTGGAGCATTTGGAGACATTTTTGTGTCTTAGCGTGCAGCAGGGAAATCAATTAAGGAATTTAGATATAAATATTTTAGGCGCTTTAACGGAAATTGTTGTGTGTGAAACAACATAGGTTTGGAGAAATAAATAACCTACAATGTAATATTACTCGAAATGGGAATATATTTAAAAAACATAAGTTTATTAAAAATACTGAACTCTCTATGAACTCAGTTATTAAACTAAAGATCTGGGACTTAATATGCAGATACAACAAACGTGCAACTTTTTTACAGTTTTTAAATTTAAATTTTCTGATATCTAATGTGCTAAGATAAGGCCTAGCTAATTCACTAATGTAATTGGATTATTTTTGAAACCATTAAGCGCTTGGGTTCAACATTCTAACTCTCGGTGGATTATTTTTCAATTGTTCGAACATGTTCTGTTCGCAAGTGTTCTGTTCGAAAATGTTCTGTTCGAACATGTTCTGTTCGAACATGTTCTGTTCGAACATGTTCTGTTCGAACATGTTCTGTTCGAACATGTTCTGTTCGAACATGTTCTGTTCGAACACGTTCTGTTCGATCATGTTCTGTTAGAACATGTTCTGTTCGAACATGCTCTGTTCTGTTCGATCATGTTCTGTTCGATCATGTTCTGTTCGATTATGTTCTGTTCGGACATGTTCTGTTCAAACATGTTCTGTTCGAACATGAGCGACGATTATAGTTTGAGAAACTATTTGGATTTAGGTAGGTCAACAAGAGAAAGAATTCGAGAAATATTCTTGTTTGCTCAACGGACTTTCGAGTTCTTTGGGAATATTCGTCGCTTCTGAGGATTAGATTTATATCCTAACAAATACCCCTTGTATTGATAATATACTTAAGCAATATTTCAATAAATACCTGTGTTTAGCATACATATATCGTATGTATTATACTAGATAATCCTATGCTAGCCAATTACCATATTAAATATTAATTAGGAGACACTTATACACGTGTATTTATAACTCATTCACTAACTGACCTACACGGAATATAGAATATTTACAGTGAGTACAAAGTCAATCCTTAGGCAGAATATCTTGAGAAATCTTCAAGTCGTCAGTGGATACAGGCAGCTCCAGAGCTGTGTGCAGAATTTCGCTCGAGCACAGATAGGGGGCTGGAGGCTGAGCTTCCCTTTTAAGTAAGCACTTCACTTTTTTGGGTTTCCAGTTGTTGTCAGCCAAGGGGTCCCGCAGTAGCCCGAAGGCACATCCAAAGATTCCGACGCAGCTGTCACGGGAGTGCAGAGTGCCGCAGCAGATCACTAACAACTGCCCGTACGAGTCCATTCGACCTTGAATTCCGGCGTGCGTCAGGTTCGGATTAAAGTAAAAGTCAAACTACTGCTTAGCGCTCCTTATTGCCGATAACACCTCGGCAGCCGTCGTACACTCCCACTCGTTGATTCCATCACTGGCTCTGATCGTGAGATGTAGGGTCGCATCTGCCCACAAATCCACCAGACTGAGGGCGTCTGCGTTGAAGCGTTCGAAGAACCACTCGCCGAACTTGCGCGCAATCTTGTTAATGGGATAATCCTCTTCGCTCTGATTATGAAGTGAGCTGGATGTCTGGTCTCCGGAAAGCTCTATGCTTGATTGATGCTCCTGCTTCCAATACTGTATAACCTTTTCTATGAGGTCTGCCTTGCTAAAGTCTGTGGCTGCGTCAGCGCGTCGATTGCTCAAATACGTAAAGAGGAGTTCCTTCGTTATAGCGCGCTTGGAAAGCAGTACGTAAATGTCTGGAATGTGTGTAGTGATCAGACGAAGGGCCTCCTCCGGGTCTTCGGTTTTGCACACATTTTTGGTGGCGCATTTGGCCAACTGTAGCAGGACAGTTAAGTTATTGTCATTTAGAAGTAACTCCCGCAGTCCTTTCTTCTGACTGTCTGAAATCATCATGTCGAATAATTATTATGTTATGCAAACACTTTGTGTGCCACTCCTTCGGGATGCTTTGCTTTCTCTATTCTTTTTGCGCGCACACACACTCTCACAGACCCACTCAACTTTTATCACACGCACACGGTACGAACTTTTATCCCTTTTTTCCCCTGTTTTCACTGACAATTTTAGGTTGTTTTAAATTGTGTTGAACTAGCAGAATTTCCGAAATTTCTGTTAATTTCGATTCACTGACAATTTTCGCCCAGAATGAGCTTTCCGTATCGGATTTCACTGGGCCCAGCATCACATCTCGCACACGCACCGTGGCACCAGCCAGCAGGAGCTGTGTTGTCTACTTTTCAACGCCCGCTCACGCCCACGACGCCTGGCTTTTCCGCTTTTCCTGCCTTGCTTTTCCGGGGCTGCGAAGGACAACGTGGCGCTTTGCGCGTTGCTCGTCTACTGAAAAATCGCCTCGGCTCCTCCGAAAATCCCTTACCCTTTGTGCTTTAAGCTCCCCGAAGGAGCTTTCCAAGCTGGCCCAAAGCTGAGCCACGCCTGCGCTGTGGCATGTAAAGAACTTCTTCCCGGAGAGCGGTTTTCTCTTTGCCTCTCAGCTGTTTGGCGTCGCACGCGATTCCGGTCAGCTGACTGCCG
The DNA here is from genome assembly GCF_004382145.1 of Drosophila mauritiana. Classification (NCBI taxonomy): domain Eukaryota; kingdom Metazoa; phylum Arthropoda; class Insecta; order Diptera; family Drosophilidae; genus Drosophila; species Drosophila mauritiana. The sequence continues at coordinate 18,591 of NW_022881444.1, forward strand.
CCGCCCGTGGCGCTGCCGCTGCGCTGCTGCCACGACATGGACGTCTGCATCTGTTTGCATGCCAACCACTTGTGGTTGTCTGCATTTCCCACGCATGTGACTGAGCTCAAAGCTTTTCATACGGCTTGACCGCCGAGCGCTGCTTTACGCACCGGTTAGTCCGATAACTGATGGCTTTTAGAGCCGTAGGCAGTCGCCTGACTGGCTTAAATCGCCCAAATTGACAGGCCGATAGCGAGCAATCCGCGTAAGACAATAAATGTGACTACGGCAGTGAGCTAGGTCCATGCAATATGTTGACAATGAAATTATAATGGTAAATTAAAAAAAGACAACTTTATGTACATACAAACTAATAACAAATCATTCTTACGAATGCAAAACATTTATAATACGATTATATAATTACTTATATTCTTAAGAATATATTTTATATTTAACACACACCTAAGAACTAAACGAAAACGATAAAAATGTTTCAGCTCAATCTAATTCGTCATTAGATCTTCATATCGTTATTCCAAGAGAAAATGTAAACATTTAATTGAATTTTACATTGGCTTTTCAAAGAGCAAATATGGAATTTCGAAATTCTGAGGAGCATTTGAAAATATAAATAAAAAATACATACATGCAAATTCAAGAAGAATCAGCACAAAATTTAGATATGGAAGCAGCTTTCACTAATTTGCTTACTTTAAACGCTTTAAAAGCAGGGAAATACATAGTTAAGAATAAATACTGCTGCACAGAAAAAAAATTTAAAAAATGCTAGCATGAAATTTGAAAGAAAATATCGATCACTTAGCAAGGATTGCTATGCACTTATATCATAAGGGTCAATTTCTCAATGTAACTATGAATTGTATTATCTGTCAGAAAGGGCTAACATAAGATTTAGAAATCGCTTCTAACTTAATGTTATAAAAGAGCTTAGTGTTAAGTTATTTTCACGCAACAGTTTTTACGTTAATCGCTTGATTTTATCTTATTTTTTAATCTGAAGAAAACATAAAAAATTGAAACCGGAAAGTTTTTGCTTTTTTTTTTTATTTATTGAATCTTCTTGTATAAGAACTAACAATAAGTTTAAAAATCTTAACTATAACAAGTATTTTTTGAACAGTTGTATTATTTTTCCAACTGTTCTATGATTAAACGGCCCTAATAATTTATTCGCTGGGTTGGTAGGTCCTTTCGCCGGAGACGGGAACGGCTGCTGAGCTGGATTAGACCTCGCGCTAGGTGGTTGGGGTGCGTGTAAAGCTTGCTATGGTATTTTTCCTTAAGTTCCGTGATTGCGTTGGTAACTGATGGGATATTTAAGTCTCTTTGGATGTTTTCACTCCGAACGTACCACGGTGCCCCAGTGATGGTTCTCAGAATCTTTGATTGTGGTCGCTGTATGATGTCAATATTGCTGTTGCTGGCATTGCCCCATAACTGTGAGCCATAGGTCCAGATAGGTTTCAATATAGAATTGTAGAGCAAGACCTTGTGATCTAGGATGAGCGGAGAACCAGAGTTGATGAGCCAGTGTAAGTTGTTGGCTTTGAGTTTAAGTTGGGTTTTTTTGGCTTCAATGTGCCTGCGCCATGTGAGTCTTCTGTCAAGGTGTACTCCTAGGTACGCTACCTCATCTGCTTTCGGGAGTGGTATGTTGTTCAACAATAGCGGAGGACAGTCTTGTCTGTTTAGCGTAAACGTCACGTGCTTGCATTTTTGCTCGTTTACTTTTATTCGCCAGTCAGAGAGCCAGTTCTCAATGTCGATGAGGTACAGTGCCAACTGTGCTGTAGCTTGGATAGGGGACCTTGAACGGCTAAGGATAGCTGTGTCGTCGGCAAATGTGGATACCGTTAAGCGACTATTTGTAGGGATGTCGGCTGTATAGATGAAGTATAAGGTTGGCCCAAGAACGCTGCCTTGGGGGACTCCAGCCTCAATTGTATGATCAGTGGAAGTGGCAGTGTTGCACCGCACTGCAAACTTTCTGTCATAGAGGTAAGACTTTAGAAGTTTGTGTGTGCTTTCGGGTAGGGATGTTTTAATTTTAAACATTAGGCCGTCGAGCCAGACTCTGTCGAATGCTTGGGATACGTCTAAAAATACTGCTGTACAGTATTCGCGATATTAAAATTCAGTTCTTATTTCCGTTGTAGATTTCAGATGTTGATTAAGTCGGATCAGCAGGCATTTGTCGAATAGTTTCGAAATACATGAGAGTAGACTTATTGGTCTGTAAGATGAAGCGACTGTGTGGTTCTTACCAGGCTTTGGAATCATTATGATAATCGACCTCTTCCATCGTTGTGGAAAGTAACCAAGTTTGGTGATGGCATTAAAGAGCTTGGTTATGTAGCGAACTGCAGAATGTGGCAGCTGGATGATCATTTCCGGTGTTATAAGGTCGCAGCCGGGGGATTTTTTTGGGCTGAGATTGTCTTTGATTATTTTAGTTACTTCTTTAGGACGAAACACAATTGGGGTGTGTTGCTGGTGGCGGTTTACGGGATAGGACGGTAGCGCGAATGTGCTAGTAGCCTGGTTTGGCGTGAACACATTTTGTAGGTGAGCGGCAAATTGGTGGCTCTGTCTTCATCACTACGTGCCCAGCCACCTGAGGAATTCCTTATCGGCAAAACGGTTTCAGTCGGTGGGCGAAGAGTTGAGTGGGCTCGCCACAGTGACTTTTGTTTTGTGCCTGTTGGGGTGAGTTGCTCTATGTATCGGCGCTGATCGTCGTCCTCATCTTGTTTCAGAGCGTTGGCCAGTTTCCGTGTGGCTACTTTTAGCTTTTGAAGATTGCCATTCTCTGCGTAAGGTCGTTTTACGTGGACGAGTTGCTCGATTTGTACGTTGGTCTTTTTTGGATTAATTGTATTATTTGTTATTTTGGGTGTTGCAGTAAGAGCTGCTGCAGTAAGGATGGATTGCAATGCACACGTGCAGCTCTCTATATCAGATTCAGTATTGAGTTTTGGGCTTAGCTCAATATGTGAACTTATATATTTTTTATACCTGAGCCAGTTTGTTTTGTGAGAAGTCAATCTGAATGGTGGTTTCACGTTTTCTGCGTACAGGCGGAGGTGAATTAGTACAGGCGAGTGATCAGATGACAGATCCGGCAGACATTCAGCTTTAACCAAACTGCGGGAAATATTTTTCGTAACTGCGAAGTCGATCAGGTCAGACAGCTTATTGAGGTAGTCTCTTATTTGAAAATTGTATTTGCTTGTGAGATGAGTTTCCGAAAGAAGCATTACGTCGATATGCTTCTCATGTAGGAATTGAGCTAGCTCAAGTTTGCGCTGTGAGACGCCATTGGCATTCCACGTAGCTATGCGTAAGGTAGCCATTATTTATTTGATTGTTGGGCTACAAGCATTTGTATCAAAAGGTTTTGATTACGCATCATGTCTTGAATGGTGGTCTTCATGAATGTCATAAATTCCATCATGCTCTGTTGTAAGGCTTGCATCATAGCTTCAGTTTTTGTTTCCTGCTGCGCAGCTGGGTTATAGTTTTGTTGTGTGTCTAATTTTGTGTGCACTTCATGTGGAGTTCGGGAATTTTGGGTAGGAGGCGTCATACCTGATTTTAAAACGTTTGCAAATGTTGTCTTGCTAGTGTTGGATGTAGGCCAGGGAGCGAAACTTGCTGCTTTCGAGAAAATTACTTCAGGATTTGTCTCTGATGGTATCAGCGTAGCTGTTCCTTGGTGTGCCCGCGCCGTGTTCATTCTTTTGTGAAGACGGATTTTCAGCTCTTTGTAGATTGGACAGCCTCTGTAGTTTGCTGTGTGATTGCCCCCACAGTTATTGCATTTTTTCTCACATGCATTTTTTTTGTTAGTTTGATACTGTTTGGAGTCGTGGAGATCTCCACAGACTACGCACACCGGGCGAAGTGTACAATACGACCTCGTGTGGCCATACTCTTGGCAGTTTGTACATTGTACAGGAGCGTTACGTTTGTGCGGCTCTTCTACCGTGATCCTACGGTGCAGAAGGAGCTGGAGTTTGTAAATTGGGTGAACCTCGTTTTTTCTAGGAGGCTTGTTTTCTGGCTCAAGCTCAATCTTGAAGAGTGGTTGGGGCTGCCTGTTTCTGTTTTTGATATTGAACACGCTTTTGGCGTAAAATCCCTTTTCCTTTAGCGCTTCAGTTATCTCTTCGGGCGTAACATCAGACTCAATGCCCTTCAGGACTACTTGCAGGCCCTTGCTGCTTTTAAGCTGGTAGGTGTAAAAGCCTATTTTTTGTGCGGTAAAATAGTTTGTGACTTTTCTGTAGTTGTCCTCCGTTTTCGTCTGAAGTTTGATTTCATTGATAGTACCTCTTACGAGGGGAATTATATGAAAGCTATCTTTTCCAATAAGGCCAATCAAAGTATTTACAAAACCGCTTGTGCTCTTCTCGCGGATGTATATTGGCGGAGGTTTTGTTTTCTTCGGTTCGATATCAACGGATCCCAGCGGCATCTACCAGCAAGGCAAATCTGTTGGTATTTGCAGGGGCTACATTTTTGATCAAGGTAGAGTTGTCGCGTGTATTTTTCGGCTTGTTTTCCAGATCTGATTTTTCCGGGCTGAGCTTTCGCTTTATTGTAATGTAGCGGTCCATTCCAGTCTGCCAGGTCGACCCAGCTTTTTTGTTTACGTTTTCGTTTTGTTTTGCTGGTAGTGCAGCAGTACCGTTTATTGCTTGCGGTTTTGCTTTCGCTGACTCAGTCAGAGCGTGAGCGGGTCGATGACGAGGTAGAGCGGGCTGTCGGTCTATCTCCAGCTGTTGTTGTTGGAGGTAGCGGGGCTTCTGTCGGAGCTAGGAGAGCGGGGGAGCAGGAGCGCGCTCTTTCTTGATTTGTTGGTAGAAGAAGGTTTCTTGGGCTATGGGTTATTGACCGCTCGATGTCTGCGTTTGGGATTGTCGGTGAGACGTAGGAGAAGTACGCGTTGTTGCGTTGAATTGAGAGCCGGCGTTCGTCTTGCTCGCGCTGTCGCTGAGCGCGAGTGTCGTTCTGACTCATAGTTTTATAATTTAAGATAACAAATCACTATATATTTAAGCGATCTTGCATCGCATAGAGCGTCTCTTTCGCTTTCGGATCTTTTATTTAGTTTACTTTATTTGGCGTTCACTTCACTCAAAACAACCGATTTTGTGCGGAGCTCGATAAAAACGTCTTCACACTTCGACGGTCAAACGCGAAAACTTTTGAAACCGGAAAGTGAACCTTTTATCCTGTGTTCATATGCAACGCATTATTTTCGGCAGAGCGCATTCCTTTACTGCCAGGCCAAACTAATCTAGGTAAAACAGATTTTATGAAATGCTTGCATAGCTACTCGTAGTAGCTTTGCTACCCAAACAAAGGCTGGTCGAGGGGCCACATTCGCTGGAGCTGCAGGCGAAAGTCGCACCGACGACCTTGACCCGGTGGGCGAAATCGCATTAAGCCAAAGACTCGGGGCGGAGGTGAAAGAAAGAGAAATCAAATCTGCACATGCCCGAGCCAAAAAGGCAAAACTCATGGCAGGCAGATGCACTCAAGTGGAGGCACAAAGGTGGCTTTATCGAATGCGCCACTACTAACCCAGCTAATTCGCAGCGTGATGCGTAAAGCATGTCGAATGGATGCAGAAAGGGTTGGCCCAAGGAGAAGCCATAGCCATGAATGAAAAGAAAAGTTGAGCGAAAGTGCTGCGTTTTCCACTCGAAATGAAAAGAGGAAAAGCGGAAAAGCTTCCGCAAGCTCAGGGCCAGCTTTTTGGTCCAATTGCGGCGAACTTGGGCCAACATTTTCGCTCCAGCGCTCGGTGTTCGCAGACCGTTTTCGTTGCTCGGGAACTGCAAATGGAAATCGAAGAGCTGCCCACAGAATCCGCACAATTAATCATCCCAGCTTGCTATTTGTTAGAGTTCCGCGGTTCCTTCTGTTTACACAACGCCCGAACATTAAAAAGAGAGTGTAAGTGCTTGTGGGCCACTTGGCCACTTGGCCGTTTGGCTACTTGGTCGGGCTGAAAATGTGCACCTGGAAAAACAGATCCCACGGAAACCTGGCTGTGCCAGCTTCCGCAAACTGTGAAACGAAAACGAAAAATAGGCAAAATATCTCGCAGATACTGAGGGCCCCGTGTGTGTATCCACATTTTGAGTGTGATTTTGTTTAAGGTAACTGCCGGATTATTGCCTAATTTGATTGAAGCGCTCGTTGGCCAAATTTATATTCGGAATAAATTCGATTTAATTGCCGAACAGCGGTGGTCGATGGCCACAGCCACGGATTAGGCAAAAGTTTATTGTGAATAAAGCGTAATTGCTTTGTTGGCAAACAGATTTAGGCGTCATCCGGAGAATGTGAAAATTCTCGGCGCCCCAAGAATCAATTGATTGGAATGACTGAGTTGGTGGCGCCGCCGCCTCCCCTTCATCCGAATTCCAATGTCCTTGTCGCTGAAGGTTGAGGTAGAGGTCCTCGTTTCCTGTCTTCACTCAGCTGCTTCCTTCCATGACTGCTAACGAGATGATCACATTTGAGCAGATGGCTGTGCCATGCCATGCTGAAGTTATTAATTTCTCATTTCCGCGGGTGAAGTGGTGGTGTCTTACCCAGAATTCTCGAGGCTAAAACCCCTGTCTTAACTGAAGTTTGGCGCGGAATTTCGGTAATTGGTTTGCCAATCAATCTGATTAACTGGGACCACACAGCAATCAAATGGGTTTGTCCCTTAAGCATGTGCTCTGCTCATTAGTATGCACATGAAGTATATCCCATAAGCCAATCTATTCACCAGAAACAAATATATTTGAACAATAAAATTGGGGAATAGTGAGTAAGTTTGGCGCGCCAAAAATAAACCAACAAATAAATAAATAAATAACAGGTTTAAGTGAAATATATAAAATAAACAGAACAACAATTTATGTTAAGCATAAATAAAGTTAATGTACAATCAATGGATATATAAACTGCTTTCTAAAAATAAGCAATCAGAAAAAAATAACTGCTATGAATATATGATGAACTTCATAAAATCAGGAAATCCATAGTGAAGATTTTTGTTTTTATTCCTTGGACAACGAATTAAAAATGTGAAATGCGAATAGTATGCTTAATTGCACATATGCTGTCACAAGTTTTATTTGAACCAAGAAAGTGGGAAATAAAAGCCTGACATTGACGTAGAACATTGAACAACTTTCAGGAATCATTCAAACAAAAATCTTAGCACAAACTTTTATGCCTTGCTTCCATGGAACTTGCCAAACAATGGAAGCATTTGCCTCATTCTATTGTGACTTAATATGCCAAAGTACATTCCTACTTGTTGTTCCCATTCGCCGAACAACCATTATGGATGGATAGCAAGGGGGGAAATAAAAAAAAAAAGCATAAAAGCGTCGACACAAAAATCGTGAAAAGTGACAACTTTAGTTGGTACACTCTCAGAATGCGGACATCAAGGAGAAATGTTTATTGGAAATATTGGGCAGTCGACTTTGATGTCTCGACAAGGGTGGAAATATTACCAATACGCCAGGGTGTCCCACGATACAAAGTAATGTGGGTGATTGACCGACTTTTCATAAATATTTTATAACCAGCTAATGCTGAAAGCCTTTGGAGCATTTGGAGACATTTTTGTGTCTTAGCGTGCAGCAGGGAAATCAATTAAGGAATTTAGATATAAATATTTTAGGCGCTTTAACGGAAATTGTTGTGTGTGAAACAACATAGGTTTGGAGAAATAAATAACCTACAATGTAATATTACTCGAAATGGGAATATATTAAAAAACATAAGTTTATTAAAAATACTGAACTCTCTATGAACTCAGTTATTAAACTAAAGATCTGGGACTTAATATGCAGATACAACAAACGTGCAACTTTTTTACAGTTTTTAAATTTAAATTTTCTGATATCTAATGTGCTAAGATAAGGCCTAGCTAATTTACTAATGTAATTGGATTATTTTTGAAACCATTAAGCGCTTGGGTTCAACATTCTAACTCTCGGTGGATTATTTTTCAATTGTTCGAACATGTTCTGTTCGCAAGTGTTCTGTTCGAACATGTTCTGTTCGAACATGTTCTGTTCGAACATGTTCTGTTCGAACATGTTCTGTTCGAACATGTTCTGTTCGAACATATTCTGTTCAAACATGTTCTGTTCAAATATGTTCTGTTCGAACATGTTCTGTTCGAACATGTTCTGTTCGAACATGTTCTGTTCGAACATGTTCTGTTCGAACATGTTCTGTTCAAACATTTTTTTTTTGAACATGTTCTGTTCTGTTCGGTCATGTTCTGTTCGAACATGTTCTGTTCGAACATGTTCTGTTCGAAAATGTTCTGTTTTTTGAACATGTTCTGTTCTGTTCGTCATGTTCTGTTCAACATGTTCTGTTCGAACATGTTCTGTTCGAACGTGTCCTGTTTGAAAATGTTCTGTTCGATCATGTTCAGTTCGAACTGTTCTGTTCAAACATGTTCTGTTCGAACATGTTCTGTTCAACATGTTCTGTTCGAACATGTTCTGTTCGAACATGTTCTGTTCGAACATGTTCTGTTCGAACATGTTCTGTTCGAACATGTTCTGTTCGATCATGTTCTGTTCGAACATGTTCTGTTCGAACATGTTCTTTCTGTTCTGTTCGAACATGTTCTGTTCGAACATGTTCTGTTCGAACATGTTCTGTTCTGTTCGAACATGTTCTGTTCGAACATGTTCTGTTCGAACATGTTCTGTTCGAACATGTTCTGTTCGAACATGTTCTGTTCGAACATGTTCTGTTTTTTTTTTTTTTTTTTCTGTTCGAACATGTTCTGTTCGAACATGTTCTGTTCGAACATGTTCTGTTCGAACATGTTCTGTTCGAACATGTTCTGTTCAAACATGTTCTGTTCGAACATGTTCTGTTCGAACATGTTCTGTTCGAACATGTTCTGTTCGAACATGTTCTGTTCGAACATGTTCTGTTCGAACATGTTCTGTTCGAACATGTTCTGTTCGAACATGTTCTGTTCGAACATGTTCTGTTCGAACATGTTCTGTTCGAACATGTTCTGTTCTGAACATGTTCTGTTCGAACATGTTCTGTTCGAACATGTTCTGTTCGAACATGTTCTGTTGTTCGAACATGTTCTGTTCGAACATGTTCTGTTCAACATGTTCTGTTCGAACATGTTCTGTTCGAACATGTTCTGTTCGAACATGTTCTGTTCGAACATGTTCTGTTCGAACATGTTCTGTTCGAACATGTTCTGTTCGAACATGTTCTGTTCGAATGTTCTGTTCGAACATGTTCTGTTCGAACATGTTCTGTTCGAACATGTTCTGTTCGAACATGTTCTGTTCGAACATGTTCTGTTCGAACATGTTCTGTTCGAACATGTTCTGTTCGAACATGTTCTGTTCGAACATGGAACATGTTCTGTTCGAACATGTTCTGTTCGAACATGTTCTGTTCGAACATGTTCTGTTCGAACATGTTCTGTTCGAACATGTTCTGTTCAAACATGTTCTGTTCGAACATGTTCTGTTCGAATTTTCATGTTCTGTTCAAACATGTTCTGTTCGAACATGTTCTGTTCGAACATGTTCTGTTCGAACATGTTCTGTTCAACATGTTCTGTTCGAACATGTTCTGTTCGAACATGTTCTGTTCGAACATGTTCTGTTCGAAATGTTCTGTTCGAACATGTTCTGTTCGAACATGTTCTGTTCGAACATGTTCTGTTCGAACATGTTCTGTTCGAAACATGTTCTGTTCGAACATGTTCTGTTCGAACATGTTCTGTCGTTCGAACATGTTCTGTTCGAACATGTTCATGTTCTGTTCGAACATGTTCTGTTCGAACATGTTCTGTTCGAACATGTTCTGTTCGAACATGTTCTGTTCTGTTCTGTTCAAACATGTTCTGTTCGATGTGAAATGGAGTGGGCGGAAAAATTGCCGTGGTTGTAGTTGCTGCGGCTGCTGCTGAGTCTCCCTGAAATGAAACACTCGGGATCGACTTCACGAAAATTCCGTACTTTATTCGCGCACTTGTAAATTAAGACTCCCTTAACACTAACAGTGAAATACCGCGGGACCGCGGAGTGGTGAATACCTTGCGGGAAGGGAGGAGAGCGAGAGAAGAGAAGGAGAGCGCGAGCAGCGGTGCTTGCGAGCCGTGGAGGAGCTTCGAGTACAAGCATTGGCCGCTTACACTGCCGCTCAACTGTTTGCGCCCTTCTGGCGTGAACATTCTCCCCCCCCTTGCGTAGGCAAAGGTATCCCTGCCGGCTAGACAGCAGGATCGGCCTCTTCATTTCGTGCACGTTCCAGAAACGGTCCATCCGAACACCGTGTTCTGCGCGACGGGCAACCCATCATCAATTTTTAGGAACCCCGGTTGGATCAAATTGGCATATACATCTGATCCCAACACGAGGGAGATGGAGGCCGGCCGGTGGAAGCGCTCGTCCGCGAGACGAACACCGTCAAACTTGGCCCTGGCGGCGTCGCTCAGAGCCGGATGGTGTCCGGATCCTTAGGCTGGGTTCGATCTTCAGGACGACCGTTGAGTCGGAAGGTGCTTGTTCCGACCGGAGTGTCACCGAGCAGACCTCGTTGCCTCCCAGCCGAGTGATGGGCAGCTGGAACGCAGCCGCTAACGACCGGCGATGCTGCTCACCGGCATGCATGGGTCGATCATGGCCCGGTCTCGAAGGTCTTCGAGCCCGTGTCCAGCACGACGATGGCTGTAGGCAAGTATGGGGACAGCCTTCTGCTGCTGCTGACGCGGGCGATTGTTGGCGACTGGTGGCGGAGTGCGGAAATCCGGACCGGACGAGGTGCAGCGGGATGGCGCTCTCTGCGCGTCGGAGCTGGTAGCGCTGCCGGTTCGGAGCGGGGAGGACCTCGTGCATGTGGAGTAGGGTGTGGTGGTCTCCTCCACACTTCTTGCATCCCTCTTGGCTGCGACAGTCTCCTCCTGATGCTGATGGGCGAGGCAGTTCGAGCAGTACTTATTAATAAGTACTGCCCGAAGGCGCTTTTCAGCGCTCAGTTTGTGGAACCTCGTGCACTTTCGAAGAGATGGATTCCAGAGCAGACTCGGCAGCGTAGGATTAATACCTCGAGTACGTCTGCTCTCCAACACGGGTGGCACGAGGACGAGGAGCCATTATGAGGAAGTAGTAAGTCTGCCAATAAAGAAATGAAAAAGCTTAGTGTGAGCCGACTACTATTGGGCCCCGAATGGGGAAGTGCCCTAATCCTAGAACGGAGGACTCTTTGTCTCCATCGTAGCAGAATTACTTTGTGGACAGGCGTTTTATGTGCCGCGAGACGTACGGATCTCAACGACTCGAATGCGATCGTCGGTCCTGGAAAGCAGAAACAATTCTGCCGAGCCGCCATTCGTTCGGTGGTAGATTGTCCTCCTTGACAACTACCATATCGTCGGCTGTAGGTTCCTGGTCGGAAATTGCCATTTGCTTCGTTTATGGAGTTCTTTGAGATACTCCTCTTTCCACCGTGCACTAAACTGCTGATGTTGTGCCTGAGGTGTTGCCATCGATTTATTATCGACTTGGCTTCGCCCTTTATCTCGGGCGAATCAGGTCGCCTTTTGGTGCACCTGGGTCGTGAAGGATGCGACCCGTTTCGGCTTACCCTTGGAAATCGGCCCCGTTAGCACCCACCCGAAATAGTTTCTTGGCCCAGGAGCGAGCCGCAAATATTTTGTCGGTGCCATCCATCATTATGGATGTAGAATGTCACCCCGATCAGTACATCAATTTGAGAGCTCTCAAAAAAGTAGGATCTGCCCAGCGGAGTGCGGGCAGGTCCTTCAAAGAATTCCGAGGATCGGATAGGAGGGCAGTTTGCCTGAGAGCTCCGGAAGGACGTACGCTTCAGTGTCTAACTGTAGACCTGGCTTAGTAGGAACGCGAATCCCGAAGTGACACAGCTTCGAGGATTTCGCGGAGACCGAATGATTTAACCCGAGACTTGGGTCTGGGTGTTGCGGAATGCAACTTGATGAGGTTGAACAGGCGTTCTGAAATGAACGTCGCCTCGGATCCCGAGTCGATTAAGGCTCGGGCTCGGTAGTTCGTCCCCAAATGGCACACGTCAATCATCGCTGTGCTCAGTTAGGACGGCTGAAGTGCCGGACGCGAAGAAGTTTGCACCGCTGAGGTGCTTGCCGATGCATTTCTGCTAGAGGGTCTCGGAAGTTGCTGTGTAGGGGCGAGGTTGAGGAACTCGCATTTTCGGAATTTGGGGGCTGCGATGCAGCAGCGTATGGTGCCTGCCCTTACATGTAAAGCAGCTGTGTGTGCTTGTGCATCACGTAGCTGGTGACCTCTGGCAAAACAATTCAGACATAGCTGCTTCTTTTTTATATATCCGGAGCGCGAGTCAACAGACATTTGAAGAAAACGCGGGCACAATCGTACCGGATGGTTCTCCTTAGAACATAAGTCACACCCTTCTGTTTGGTGCTGACCTTTGTCTCGAAGGATTGAAGCCTTTTTGGAACCGCCTGAGTCGGTTTCATATCTTCGATGGCTTCCAATGTCCGATACCTTTCGCTCAGAAGCATTCATTTCTTCCCAAGCTGGGATCTCGGATTTGGCAGTTAGCGACTGTTCCCATAAGGACAGGGTCTTCTTGGGCAGTTTGCTCGCGCAAAGGAAAACCAAGAGACAATCCCAGTTTTCTGTGGATACCTGGGAATGCGCCAGTGCTGTTAAACACCCCTGAATCGTGGATTGTAGCTCTTTTAAAGCATGACCAGATTCTTGCGAAATTGAACTCAAGTTAAAAAGAAGCTTGAGCTGGCTGTTGACTAAAAGTCGCTTATTTTGGAACCGATCTCGAAGCGCCTCCCAAGCCGAAGCAAAACCATCATTCGTGAGAGGAGATTTCGCCACGATGGCTTTGCTTCGCCACTTGTTTGGTAAGGAGGTGAATAGCTTCTCGACCGGAGTCAACCTGGGTTGTTTACGTAAATTGCCGTGAATAGGTCCCGGAAAGTGGGCCATCGGAGGTAGTCGCCATCGAAGACTTCCGTGTCGCATGAGGTAAGCGGCAGCCGGACGCAATTAGCGGCTGAGAGGTGCTTGCGCGACTTGAGGCGTTGCTCTGTCGATTGTTTCGCCAATTTGTGCTGCACATGACTCGTTATACTGATAGCAGTAGTCATATTTGGCCTGGAGAATAGGCACTGTGTCGAGGATCCTTCTTGGGCCATTAGGTCAGAGCATGTTCGTACTCTCTTTCCACTTTGTCCCATAAGGCTCGCACCTGTTGCAGACGGACTTGTAACGTGTGTAGGGACGGAGAGGCTTGATCAGGATGTTGATCTTCGCTTCGAAAAGCTTACGCGATCGCTGACGGCGATGAATTTATGCAACGCTGCGTTTGCGGGCGTTGGCTGCTCAGAGGATGCCATTTTCTTTGTGTTAGAGCGTGTGACGCGGAGGAAATCAGTCCCGACAGCGGAGGACTCTCGATTTTCTCGATAGAAAGACTCACTAGACGCTCGCGTCACTGGTCGGGAAATGACCAACCTAGGAGTTGTCTTCGAACTGGTCGATGGCAAAACCTTTGCTTTCGGAGTGGGAGTCGCGGGTTTGACCCTAGGACTAACGGACTTGGGTGCTGGCTTACCGCGAGTGGATAGCGGAGATTGCGGGTTGAACTTTTGTTCTTTTCCAGGTGCGGTGGTCTTTTTCTTGTCTCCCTCTAGGGGCATGCTCAGCTATGCCCTAGAGAAGGAAGTCAAGAAGGCCTGCACGCCGCAAAAAATGTGGAATGAAAAGGAACCAGACCAGAGGGCGTCCAAATCTGGATGGACAAAGGATCCCGTCGGAATTCGGGAGAAAGTTGCAATTGGGATCTGGAGATTGGAGCACGAAGGAAAAAAAATCCCAATTTTGTGAATAAGGCCCCAATAATCTTAAATCAACTGGAAAAAAGCTTAAATGAAGTACAATATAGCTAAAATTCAGTTTATTGCAATTCTGAAAAAATAGCTAAAAAAATAGCTACCAGCTGGGTCTGGATAATAGCCAAGGATTTATAAAAATCGCTACCGACTGGAAATTCCGAAAAAGAATAGCTAATATAGAAAATAGCTATAAACTTGAATTTATAAAAAATAGCTACCGGATTTCATATGCTAAAACTCAGTGTGAAAAAATAGCTAGGAGGATTCACAAAAGCAACAGCTAGAGTGAAGTCCACAAGAAGATATAGCTATATTGGAGTCTAGAAAAAACAGTAGCTCAAATTTATAAAAAAAAGCTGTAAATTGCAATTTCTGGAAAAATAGCTAAAAAATAGCTACCAGCTGGAGTCTGGATAATAGCCAAGGATTTATAAAAATCGCTATCGACTGGAAATTCCGAAAAAGAATAGCTAATATAGAAAATAGCTATAAACTTGAATTTATAAAAATAGCTACCGGATTTCATATAGCTAAAACTCAGTGTGAAAAAATAGCTAGGAGGATTCAGAAACAGCAACAGCTAGAGTGAAGTCCACAAGAAGATATAGCTATATTGGAGTCTAGAAAAAACAGTAGCTCAAATTTATAAAAAGACTATAAATTGCAATTTCTGGAAAAATAGCTAAAAAATAGCTACAGCTGGAGTCTGGATAATAGCCAAGGATTTATAAAAATCGCTACCGACTGAAAATCCCGAAAAGCAAAAAAAAAAAAAAAAAAAAAAAAAAAAATATAGAAAATAGCTAGAAAACAGATATAAAATAGCTAATATAGCTAGAAAATTCAGTTTAAATTTATAAAAATAGCTACCGGATTTACGACCACAATTTTATTATTTTAATTTAGGAACCAGAAATGGGAGCCAGAAATAGCTTGTAAAAAAAAAAAATTATTATTGGGTTAAATAATTATTAAATAATAATCAATAATAATAATAATTAAAACAATCGTTTCTTTCCTTTTTATTTTTTTTATTAAATTATTTATTTTTAAATTTTATCGTCGGACTTATTTATTTTATTTTATGTCTCGACAATAGGGTATTCTCTCGTCGCTATGCGCTGGTTTTTTGTCAGGGCAATAACGAACAAAGAGGAGACGAAAGAACTTGCACTTGGCAAGTCTGTGTAAGTCGCGACTGTGTCTATGTGAATATCGTTGGAATCTATGTATGACAATGGATATGTCGTAATGTATGTATATGGCTATGTATATTTGTGTGTATGTGAAATTTTGGTGATTATATGTATGTGTATATGGTATTTAATTGAATTTAATTAAATTTGTATATTGTATTGTATTGTTGTATTTGTATTGGGTTGTATATTTTATTGAGGCACAAAAAAAACAGCAGTTTAGCAGCGGACGATAACAGTGAATTTTGGACAGTGTATATATATATATAAGTTAACAACAGAAACTTTTGTTACTCCTCTCGACGGCCGATACAATGAACCCTTAGTACTTTTCCTGCAAGAATTGTGCAACAAAGTATTCTAAGAAATACAAGAGTTCAAAAATCCTAAATCAACAATATTATAAACATCCGCCGCGACGAACCCACGCAACACCGAAATTGCAGAGATTGCAATTCGATCCAGTTCAATCGAGTTCAAACCACTCCAATGCTCCGCCTAGCTGCCGATCACGCCATCAGCGACGACGACAACGTTCTGCCGACGCCTCTGCCAGACACCCACAGCTTACTTAGGGCTTACTCTAATTCTCAATGTTTAGTTCTAATTTGAATCCGAAATAAAAGGTCAACCTCGCAATTGGACTCGTTTAATTCCACAAAGGAAAAGATTAACTGGCGCCCGAACAGGACCTGATGAGAAGGAAATCTTGTTAAGTCAGATTATACATTAGTACGACTCCATCAGTCCCAAAAACCCCTGTTGCATTCTTTGGTACGCGGATTTACTAAAGGCAACCCATAGGCGGTCTACGTGTTCTGTAAGGTACGACCGCAGAACATCCTCTACGTGTGTGCATCGCAGGATCCCGAGTAACAACGTAAAAAGGACAACATCCGGATCACCAGGAGGAGTAGCCGTATCAAGTTAGCAATGTAAGTAGAGTTAAGTGAATCAGATTACCTAAAACGTAATAAGAAGTCAAGAAAACTAAAATAATTCAAAGTAAAAATAGCGATATGTTAAAAGCAAAAACAAAGTGAAAGTGTTTAAAGAAATTGACGAAAGTTTGTGAATAAAATAAATAGGCGTAAAGCAATAAAATAAAATATCGCTGCACTACCAATAAAAAAAAGCAGTATAACAAGCTCAATCTTGCGAATCCCAAGGGACCCTCCAAGGTAAAAGAGCAAAACCAGACACTGGTTTTCAACAATTAAAATAAATTAAATTCACTTTAAACAGAACACAGTTCTTTGATCACGTTCCTTTGCTAAAACTAAATAAAGTAAAATTCGAAACTAAAAGAAATTACAATTCATACGCAACTAAATAGGTTTAAAAAAAAATTTTTATGATTCATAATTTAAATTTCAATTAAATAAAATTTTTAATACGCGATTAAATTTTACCATAAAATAATTAAATTAGAGTAAGTTTCAATATTAACGTGCTATAAAATTTTGCTACTAAACACTATTGATTATTAAGACCTATTTAAATTTTAAATCAAACATAAATTAACTAAATAATTGAACGGATCTATCAACAAATCTTAAGTGACACAATTTAAAATATTTTGTTCCCTCATTCATTTTATACACTTAAATAATTGATTCTATTGCTATAACCATACTTAGCTACGCGTAACCATACTAAACAAGTTGACTATTCGATATCACAGTAATTCTTTACCTCAATGGAAATTTCTCCTTATGGCAAATTTCAACAATTTAATTAGACCACTAGTGCTCAACTTAGAAACAGAATGTGAGGCAATAAACCGAACAGAACCTAACGCACCTAATCTAATTCAACAACACGGACAAGTCGCAAGACAACAAACACACCAACAAAACAGAAACATAATGGCACAGCCCGAACAACTAGCCGAAATCGTTCGTCAGATTCTGGCCGAACAACTCCCAACTCTCTTGCATCAAAGTCAAAGCTCTAGCTTTGATTTCGCAAATGTCGAGAACCAGGGTATTAATCCAGAACATCAACATAATTTACAAGATTTAGACAAAGTCCCCGATATTGTAAGATCTTTGCATGATTTTTCCGGTGACCCAGCTGAATTCGGTTCCTGGAAAAGGAGTGTAGATAGAATATTAGAAACTTATGCTCACACCGTAGTACAGCAAAGTATTTCGGTATTTTGCACACAATTCGAAATAAGATAAAAGGCATCGCAGACATTGCCCTCGATTCTTATAATGTCCCGTTGAACTGGGCAGCAATCTCAAAGTGCTTAACATTACATTACGCAGACAAACGAGATATTTCCACCTTGGAATATCAAATGACAACAATATTCCAAAAGCCCAATCAGACAGTTGAAGAATTCCATCAAGTTGTTTACAGACATTTGTCTCTAATACTCAATAAAATAAGTTGCATGGAATTGGGCAGGGAATCAGAATTGGTTATGACCAAGTTGTACAGGGATAAAGCTTTAGATACCTTTATCCGAGGTCTCCGTGGCGACCTTCCCCGGTTGCTGGGCATAAAAGAACCCACTGACTTGCCATCTGCTTTGCACTTGTGCCTAAAATTGGAAAACCAGACTTACCGTATCAATCACGCTTCGGGCAAAATTCAACAGAACAATTTTAGAAGCACACCTCAAGGGCCGCCTCCACGCCCACTACCTATACCCAATAATATGGGTTACCAAACCAGACCAATACTACCACCCAGACCCATGCCAGCAGAGTGTTTAATGCTAACTTTGGACACCCACAATACCGACCAGCACCGAATAATTTTGGGCAACAATTCCGACAAGCTCCGATAGCACAACCCCCAGCACACCAACCGTATCCACCACCTCGTCCGATTGCAACAAAACCCCAACCACGACCAGAGCCAATGGACGTGGACAGAAGCCTTCAATCTAGGCAAATTAATTATATGAACAGGCCTCAATTTGATGCCTCTGGTAAACGACCCCCAATACCTATTACAGATCCAACCAAAAGACAAAGAAATTTTAATATCCAAACTGAAATCGAACAACAAACTGAGGCAGAACAAGGAGCACCGACAATGGCCGATTACGAACAGACTTTAGCAGAACAAAATGAACAGACAGACTATGAACAAACACTTGGTGAATACACAGAAGTGATTGACAGCAATGACCAAGAACCAGAGCATGACTATTCCTATCTCAATTTTTTAGGGTAACTGACTCTTCACTGCCATATTTTGAATGTAAGGTGAGGAGTGGAGAAATCTTAAAAATATTAATTGATACCGGCTCTAATCGAAATTATATTCAACCAAAACATGTCTCAAACCCGTTACCAAACAAAACCATATTCAATGCTGTCTCTGTAGGTGGCGATATAAAAATAACTCATCACAAAAACGCCAATTTATTTAACGATCTGAATACAATAGTTAAATTTTTCCTATTACCAACCCTCAAAACTTTTGACGCGATATTAGCAATGACAGCTTAAAAGAATTAGGCGCAGTCATTGACACAAAAAACCAAATAATGCATTTAAAAATGGCTCGAATATTCCCATTAAAGAAAAAAATTTGAATCAGTCAATGTAATAATACCAAGGTTGGATCACCTTACACACAATCAGCGATTTGAATTAAATCGCTTACTCAAAAATTACCCAACCTTATTTGCCGAACCGGATGACAAACTGACCTACCTCACAAATGTGAAAGCCGAAATACGAATAAATACTGACACACCAGTTTACTCTAGATTTTATCAGTACCCAATGGCTTTAAAAGCTGAGGTTGACAAACAGATTAAAGACCTTTTAGAGAATGATATAATACGACCATCGCGTTCCCCATATAATTCACCTGTGTGGATCGTTCCAAAAAAACAGGATGCTTCCAACGTAAAAAAATATAGACTGGTCATTGATTATAGAAAACTGAATAATGTAACAATAGCTGACAAATACCCTATACCTGACATAAACGGAGTCATTGCACAGTTAGGTAATAACAAGCTTTTTTCCGTTTTAGACCTTAAAAGCGGATTTCACCAAATTCCATTAAAAGAGAAAGATATAGAAAAAACAGCATTTTCCGTAAACAATGGAAAGTACGAGTTTACTAGGCTCCCCTTTGGTTTAAAAAATGCCCCTTCAATATTCCAACGCGCCCTTGACGACATCCTTAGAGAACACATAGGAAACATTTGCTACATTTACATTGATGACATTATTGTTTTTAGCAAAGACGAAGAGTCTCATTGCAAAAATCTGAAAACAATTTTTGAAACACTAAGTGCAGCAAACGTTAAATGCCAACTAGAC
The DNA here is from genome assembly GCF_004382145.1 of Drosophila mauritiana. Taxonomy (NCBI): domain Eukaryota; kingdom Metazoa; phylum Arthropoda; class Insecta; order Diptera; family Drosophilidae; genus Drosophila; species Drosophila mauritiana. Next base: position 38,039 of record NW_022881444.1, read on the forward strand.
AAGTGCGAGTTCTTTAAGAACAAAGTAGAATTCTTAGGATTCGTTATATCAGATAAAGGAATAGAGACTAGCCCAACAAAGGTAGAAGCTATAGCTAACTATCCGAGACCAAAGACCTTAAAGAAATTAAGATCCTTCCTTGGCTATCAGGATACTACAGGAGGTTTATACTGGGCTATGCGACAATGGCCAAGCCACTGACCGATTTGCTTAGAGGGGAAGACGGACGCATTTCAAAGGAATGTCGGCAAAGAAATTGATTCACTTAGACGATAAAGCAATAAAAGCATTCGAACAGTTGCGCAGTACACTGATATCCAAAGATGTAATACTCCAATACCCAGACTTTGATAAGGAATTCACACTAACGACAGACGCCTCTGACTATGCGATAGGAGCAGTATTATCACAATCCAACAGACCGATTTCATTTATATCTAGAACACTTTCCAAAACTGAAGAACAATACGAAACGGCAAAGAAAGAAATGTTAGCAATACATTGGGCTGTTAATTTCTTCAAGGGATATCTTTACGGTGGTTCAAAGGTCAAAATCTATACCGATCACGAACCACTTACGCACGATTGCAATTGGAAAGGTGGGATAGCTATTAGAAGGTGGAAGTCTTATTTGGATGAATATAATAAAGAATTGCTCTACAAGCCAGGGAAAGAAAATGTAGTAGCAGACGCACTATCGAGGGCACCAAGACAAGTTGAAATTAATTCATTGACAGCAACTCAACATAGCACTCAAAGTTCTAGCCACAATTTGATATGAAATGTTGAATCTCCGATTAATGTTTTTAAAAACCAAATTTTTATACTTAAAGAAGAGCCACCTGACTATAAATTTACCCTTCCATTTCCCACATTCCATAGGCATACAGTATCGCAGCCAACATACTCAGACGATGATTTAATACAAATTTTAAGAAAACATCTTTATCCCACAGTCATTAATGGCATTCACACAACAGAAGATATAATGGGCCAAATACAACGAATTTATCCAGAACATTTTCGATCTTTTAAAGTCAGATTTAGTCAAAACCGGGTAGAAGACATAGTTAATGAAACAGACCAAGACGAACTTATCCTTAAAACTCATAATAGGGCACATAGAAATGCTGAAGAGAATAAAATCCAATTATCCGAAAAATGCTATTTTCCCAAAATGAAATCTAAAATTTTAACATTAGTAAAACAGTGTCAGGTGTGCAAGGAAGGAAAATATGATAGGCATCCCACAAACCCAGAAATAATGGAAACTCCAATTCCTGAGTTTCCGGGACACACAATCCATATAGATATTTTCTCTACAGAAAAAAAACTGGTACTAACGGCAATTGACAAATTTTCTAAACTTGCGCAAGCTAAATTAATAAATTCAAAATCAATAGAAGACATAAGAAAACCCTTACATGACATCCTATTCTATTTTGGCGTACCAAAATACGTCGTAATGGATAATGAAAAATCTTTAATTCCGCTACATCAACTTTTATGATGAGAGACCAGCTGGGCATACAAATTTTTAAAGCACCCCCTTATAAAAGTTCCGTAAACGGACAAATAGAACGGTTTCATTCTACCCTCGCTGAAATTATGAGATGCTTAAAAACTAAACAGGTACACCGAACTTTTGAAGAACTATTAGATTCAGCTGTCTACGAATACAACTTCACAATTCACTCTGTAACGATAAAGCGTCCATTAGAAATATTTTTTGGCAGAAATATAACCACTGACCCAGGAGAATATGACAAAGCAGACAAGATAACATTGAAAAACTGAAATCAAAACAAGCAACAGACTTAAAAAACCATAATGAAAAACGCAATAAGATCAAAGACTATGAGCCAGGGCAAATAGTGTTTATAAAGCAAAAGACAAGACTAGGTTCTAAACTTTCCCCACGGTACAAGAAAGAAACAGTAAAAGAAAATAGACATACAACTATTATCACAGAAACAGGAAGAATCGTTCACAAGAGTAACATAAAACAAGAGTAATAATACCCTCTAACTCAGTATTTTTGTCCGTTTGCGGGTATCGATCCGATCGTGAGGGATCGGCCTATACCCGTAAAAAATTAATTCGTTCACTGAATAAATGATTTTCTTCTTCTCCTTTTCCCCATTACAGGATTTTCTTATTTTTAATGCTTCTGCCATTAGCATTGGCAAATATGGAAATCACTAATTACACCGACGCTCAAACCGTCTCAGTGTACAAAGGATTAGGGAAACTACAAATATCATCAACTAAATTAATCCATCTAATAGACCTAGAACAGCTAGAAACAGAATTGTACAAAATACGAGAACACACAATTAATGACTTAAAAGGAAGCTACCTCTACCATACACTAACACACGAAATAGCTCAGGCATTTACCGCATTAAGTACTCTGACCTCAAAATATCGCAAAGCTCGATCAATCAATTGGATTGGTTCCGCTTGGAAATTTGTGGCAGGAAATCCGGATCATGACGACTTAACTATGATCGAAAATAATTTAAATAGCCTTATAACTAACAATAACGATCAGGTAATAGTTAATAAACAACTGCAAAGTAGAATCAATAATTTAACAACAATCTCAAATATGCTTACGAACTCAATAAAAAAGGATAACAATTTTAACAATGAAATAGCAACGAGTCTGCAAAATCAGGTCAGATTGATAAAAGAAGAAATTGTAAACATTAAATATGCCATTCAATGGGCAAAAATTAACGTAATTAACACACTCCTTTTAAACGAATTTGAACTAAATGAAGTAAATAAAATATTTCAAAAAAACAATATTACCTCTTTATCAATCGAAGAAATGCTAGAATTTGTTGATGTTTCAGTATTACATAATAAAACAGCGATTATCTATATCATCAAAATACCAGAACTAGACCCCACTACCTATCAAGATATGTTGATAAAACCCGTTATAAAAAATAACTTTATTGTACACTTAGAAACGAATGAAATATTCATAGCGCAAAAAGAAATCATTAATGTACTCAAAAACTGTAAAATATCCAATTACTTAAAAATATGTAAAAAAGAAAACACTGTAAATCTAAAACAAACAAAATGTATTGCTAAGTTAATTGAGGGAAAGGAAGCGCTGTGTGACTTCAGTAATGCAGAACATATTCAGAAAATAGAGGAGATCGATGGCAGCTTAATATTACTTAACAACTACACCGGCAACTTAATACACAACAACATAACTTACAATCTAAAAGGAACATACCTGGTTCATTTCTGGAACGATACCGTTCAAATAAATAGCAAGCAATTCAACAATAAAGAAAAATCTATCCTAAAACCCGGAACACCAATAATTCAAATGTCACCCATAGAAGTGGAGAGGTTAAAAATTTTGTCATTGGAATCACTGGAGCCCTCAACATCAAAAACATAAAGCACTTAAATAACGTAACAACACACTCTACCATAAACCGCATCGCGATCTTGTGCTTACTGTGCACCGTCATACTTCTTTCAATAATCTCCAAAATCCACTTTAAGCCCAGAGAGAAAGTAACCATTCAAATTCAACAAGAGCCTCCCACGCTTAATAGTACCATAAACTTAAGCCAAGGCCGATACAGCCCGAATTCAACAATATTCCCTATTTCTAACACCCACTTGAGGACAAGTAGGATCCTGAGGGGGGAGAGTTAACAACAGAAACTTTTGTTACTCCTCTCGACGGCCGATACAATGAACCCTTAGTACTTTCCTGCAAGAATTGTGCAACAAAGTATTCTAAGAAATACAAGAGTTCAAAAATCCTAAATCAACAATATTATAAACATCCGCCGCGACGAACCCACGCAACACCGAAATTGCAGAGATTGCAATTCGATCCAGTTCAATCGAGTTCAAACCACTCCAATGCTCCGCCTAGCTGCCGATCACGCCATCAGCGACGACGACAACGTTCTGCCGACGCCTCTGCCAGACACCCACAGCTTACTTAGGGCTTACTCTAATTCTCAATGTTTAGTTCTTAATTTGAATCCGAAATAAAAGGTCAACCTCGCAAATTGGACTCGTTTAATTTCCACAAAGGAAAAGATTAACTTATATGTACATGCGCTTGATATCAGCGGAGCACCGTGAGACGAATTAGGGGCCGGTATTGGCAAAGTGCTTGTTTATGCACTTAAAAAAAGTAATCACGGTGGCTGGGCGCATGTACTTATATATTTTCACTTTTCACTTGATACGGATGGACGGAAAGAATGAACGCCGTTGGAAAAACGAAAATGGCGACCACGGACGGAATAGGATTTAAAGCCGTACTTATCTTGAATTTTCCGCTTAAATTTGTATATTGTATTGTATTGTTGTATTTGTATTGGGTTGTATATTTTATTGAGGCACAAAAAAAAACAGCAGTTTAGCAGCGGACGATAACAGTGAATTTGGACAGTGTATATATATATATATGTACATGCGCTTGGATATCAGCGGAGCACCGTGAGACGAATTAGGGGCCGGTATTGGCAAAGTGCTTGTTATGCACTTAAAAAAAAGTAATCACGGTGGCTGGGCGCATGTACTTATATATTTTCTCTTTTCACTTGATACGGATGGACGGAAAGAATAAACGCCGTTGGAAAAACGAAAATGGCGACCACGGACGGAATAGGATTTAAAGCCGTACTTATCTTGAATTTTCCGCAAGGAGCGCTGGCAGGATCAGAGCTCATCCGGCTCGAAGGACCATGAAATGGAGTGGGCGGAAAATTGCCGTGGTTGTAGTTGCTGCGGCTGCTGCTGAGTCTCCCTGAAATGAAACACTCGGGATCGACTTCACGAAAATTCCGTACTTTATTCGCGCACTTGTAAATTAAGACTCCCTTAACACTAACAGTAGAAATACTGTTAGTACTCCCTACTGAATACCTTGCGGGAAGGGAGGAGAGCGAGAGAAGAGAAGGAGAGCGCGAGCAGCGGTGCTTGCGAGCCGTGGAGGAGCTTCGAGTACAAGCATTGGCCGCTTACACTGCCGCTCAACTGTTTGCGCCCTTCTGGCGTGAACATGTTCTGTTCAAACATGTTTTTTTGAACATGTTCTGTTCTGTTCGGTCATGTTCTGTTCAATCATGTTCTGTTCGAACATGTTCTGTTCGAACGTGTTCTGTTCGAACATGTTCTGTTTGAACATGTTCTGTTGAACATGTTCTGTTAGGACATGTTCTGTTCGGACATGTTCTGTTCGAACATGTTCTGTTCGAACATGTTCTGTTCAAACATGTTCTGTTCGAAACATGTTCTGTTCGAACATGTTCTGTTCAAACATGTTCTGTTCGAACATGTTCTGTTCGAACATGTTCTGTTCGAACACGTTCTGTTCGATCATGTTCTGTTAGAACATGTTCTGTTCGAACATGCTCTGTTCTGTTCGATCATGTTCTGTTCGATCATGTTCTGTTCGATTATGTTCTTCGGACATGTTCTGTTCAAACATGTTCTGTTCGAACATGAGCGACGATTATAGTTTGAGAAACTATTTGGATTTAGGTAGGTCAACAAGAGAAAGAATTCGAGAAATATTCTTGTTTGCTCAACGGACTTTCGAGTTCTTTGGAATATTCGTCGCTTCTGAGGATTCGATGTATATCCTAACAAATACCCCTTGTATTGATAATATACTTAAGCAATATTTCAATAAATACTTGTGTTTAGCATACATATATCGTATGTATTATACTAGATAATCCTATGCTAGCCATTACCATATTAAATATTAATTAGGAAACACTTATACACGTGTATTATAACTCATTCACTAACTGACCTACACGGAATATAGTATATTTACAGTGAGTACAAAGTCAATCCTTAGGCAGAATATCTTGAGAAATCTTCAAGTCATCAGTGGATACAGGCAGCTCCAGAGCTGTGTGCAGAATTTCGCTCGAGCACAGATAGGGGGCTGGGGGCTGAGCTTCCCTTTTAAGTAAGCACTTCACTTTTTCGGTTTCTAGTTGTTGTCAGCCAAGGGGTCCCACAGTAGCCCGAAGGCACATCCAAAGATTCCGACGCAGCTGTCACGGGAGTGCAGAGTGCCGCAGCAGATCACTAACAACTGCCCGTACGAGTCCATTCGACCTTGAATTCCGGCGTGCGTCAGGTTCGGATTAAAGTAAAAGTCAAACTACTGCTTAGCGCTCCTTAGTGCCGATAACACCTCGGCAGCCGTCGTACACTCCCACTCATTGATTCCATCACTGGCTCTGATCGTGAGATGTAGGGTCGCATCTGCCCACAAATCCACCAGACTGAGGGCGTCTGCGTTGAAGCTTTCGAAGAACCACTCGCCGAACTTGCGCGCAATCTTGTTAATGGATAATCCTCTTCGCTCTGATTATGAAGTGAGCTGGATGTCTGGTCTCCGGAAAGCTCTATGCTTGATTGATGCTCCTGCTTCCAATACTGTATAACCTTTTCTATGAGGTCTGCCTTGCTAAAGTCTGTGGCTGCGTCAGCGCGTCGATGCTCAAATACGTAAAGAGGAGTTCCTTCGTTATATCGCGCTTGGAAAGCAGTACGTAAATGTCTGGAATGTGTGTAGTGATCAGACGAAGGCCTCCTCCGGTCTTCGGTTTTGCACACATTTTTGTGGCGCATTTGGCCAACTGTAGCAGACAGTTAAGTTATTGTCATTTAGAAGTAACTCCCGCAGTCCTTTCTTCTGACTGTCTGAAATCATCATGTCGAATAATTATTATGTTATGCAAACACTTTGTGTGCCACTCCTTCGGGATGCTTTGCTTTCTCTATTCTTTTTGCGCGCACACAGACCCACTCAACTTTTATCACACGCACACGGTACGAACTTTTATCCCTTTTTTCCCCTGTTTTCACTGACAATTTTAGTTGTTTTAAATTGTGTTGAACTAGCAGAATTTCCGAAATTCTGTTAATTTCGATTCACTGACAATTTTCGCCCAGATTGAGCTTTCCGTATCGGATTTCACTGGGCCCAGCATCACATCTCGCACAACGCACCGTGGCACCAGCCAGCAGGACTGTGTTGTCTACTTTCAACGCCCGCTCACGCCCACGACGCCTGGCTTTTCCGCTTTCCTGCCTTGCTTTTCCGGGCTGCGAAGGACAACGTGGCGCTTGCGCGTTGCTCGTCTACTGAAAAATCGCCTCGGCTCCTCCGAAAATCCCTTACCCTTTGTGCTTTAAGCTCCCCGAAGGAGCTTTCCAAGCTGGCCCAAAGCTGACCACGCCTGCGCTGTGGCATGTAAAGAACTTCTTCCCGGAGAGCGGTTTCTCTTTGCCTCTCAGCTGTTGGCGTCGCACGCGATCCGGTCAGCTGACTGCCGCCGCCCGTGGCGCTGCCGCTGCGCTGCTGCCACGACATGGACGTCTGCATCTGTTTGCATGCCAACCACTTGTGGTTGTCTGCATTTCCCACGCATGTGACTGAGCTCAAAGCTTTCATACGCTTGACCGCCGAGCGCTCTTACGCACCGGTTAGTCCGATAACTGATGGCTTTTAGAGCCGTAGCAGTCGCCTGACTGGCTTATGGTAAATCGCCCAAATTGACAGCCGATAGCGAGCAATCCGCGTAAGACAATAAATGTGACTACGGCAGTGAGCTAGTCAGTCCATGCAATATGTTGACAATTAAATTATAATGGTAAATTAAAAAAAGACAACTTTATTACATACAAACTAATAACAAATCATTCTTACGAATGCAAAACATTTATAATACGATTATATAATACTTATATTCTTAAGAATATATTTATATTTAACACACACCTAAGAACTAAACGAAACGATAAAAATGTTTCAGCTCAATCTAATTTGTTTAGATCTTCATATCGTTATTCCAAGAGAAAATGTAAACATTTAATTGAATTTACATTGGCTTTTCAAAGAGCAAATATGGAATTTCGAATTCTGAGGAGCATTTGAAAATATAATAAAAAATACATACATGCAAATTCAAGAATTAATCAGCACAAAATTTAGATATGGAAGCAGCTTTCACTAATTTGCTTACTTTAAACGCTTTAAAAGCAGGGAAATACAATATTAAGAATAAATACTGCGCACAGAAAAAAATTTAAAAATGCTAGCATGAAATTGAAAGAAAATATCGATCACTTAGCAAGGATTGCTATGCACTTATATCTTAAGGGTCAATTTCTCAATGTAACTATGAATTGTATTATCTGTCAGAAAGGGCTAACATAAGATTAGAAATCGCTCTAACTTAATTATAAAAGAGCTTAGTGTTAAGTATTTTCACGCAACAGTTTTACGTTAATCGCTTGATTTATCTTATTTTTAATCTGAAGAAAACATAAAAATTGAAACCGGAAAGTTTTTGCTTTTTTTTTATTTATTGAATCTTCTTGTATAAGAACTAACAATAAGTTTAAAAATCTTAACTATAACAAGTATTTTTTGAACAGTTGTATTATTTTTCCAACTGTTCTATGATTAAACGGTTGGTAGTCCTTTCGCCGGAGACGGAACGGCTGCTGAGCTGGATAGACCTCGCGCTAGGTGTTGGGTGCGTGTAAAGCTTGCTATGGTATTTTCCTTAAGTTCCGTGATTGCGTGGTAACTGATGGGATATTTAAGTCTCTTTGATGTTTTCACTCCGAACGTACCACGTGCCCCAGTGATGTTCTCAGAATCTTTGATTGTGGTCGCTGTATGATGTCAATATTGCTGTTGCTGGCATTGCCCCATAACTGTGAGCCATAGGTCCAGATAGTTTCAATATAGAATTGTAGAGCAAGACCTTGTGATCTAGGATGAGCGGAGAACCAGAGTTGATGAGCCAGTGTTAAGTTGTTGGCTTTGAGTTAGTTGGGTTTTTTGGCTTCAATGTGCCTGCGCCATGTGAGTCTTCTGTCAAGTGTACTCCTAGGTACGCTACCTCATCTGCTTCGGGAGTGGTATGTTGTTCAACAATAGCGAGGACAGTCTGTCTGTTTAGCGTAAACTCACGTGCTTGCATTTTTGCTCGTTTACTTTATTCGCCAGTCAGAGAGCCACTTCTCAATGTCGATGAGGTACAGTGCCAACTGTGCTGTAGCTTGGATAGGGGACCTTGAACGGCTAAGGATAGCTGTGTCGTCGGCAAATGTGGATACCGTTAAGCGACTATTTGTAGGGATGTCGGCTGTATAATGAGGTATAAGGTTGGCCCAAGAACGCTGCCTTGGGGACTCCAGCCTCAATTGTATGATCAGTGGAAGTGGCAGTGTTGCACCGCACTGCAAACTTTCTGTCATAGAGGTAAGACTTTAGAAGTTTGTGTGTGCTTTCGGGTAGGGATGTTTTAATTTTAAACATTAGGCCGTCGAGCCCGACTCTGTCGAATGCTTGGATACGTCTAAAATACTGCTGTACAGTATTCGCGATATTCAAATGCAGTTCTTATTTCCGTTGTAGATTCAGATGTTGATTAAGTCGGATCAGCAGGCATTTGTCGAATAGTTTCGAAATACATGAGAGTAGACTTATTGGTCTGTAAGATGAAACGACTGTGTGGTTCTTACCAGGCTTTAGAATCATTATGATAATCGACCTCTTCCATCGTTGTGGAAAGTAACCAAGTTTGGTGATGGCATTAAAGAGCTTGGTTATGTAGCGAACTGCAGAATGTGGCAGCTGGATGATCATTTCCGGTGTTATAAGTCGCAGCCGGGGAATTTTTTGGGCTGAGATTGTCTTTGATTATTTTAGTTACTTCTTTAGGACGAAACACAATTGGGGTGTGTTGCTGGTGGCGGTTTACGGGATAGGACGGTAGCGCGAATGTGCTAGTAGCCTGGTTTGGCGTGAACACATTTTGTAGGTGAGCGGCAAATGTGGTGGCTCTGTCTTCATCACTACGTGCCCAGCCACCTGAGGAATTCCTTATCGGCAAAACGGTTTCAGTCGGGGGCGAAGAGTGAGTGGGCTCGCCACAGTGACTTTTGTTTTGTGCCTGTTGGGGTGAGTTGCTCTATGTATCGGCGCTGATCGTCGTCCTCTTCTTGTTTCAGAGCGTTGGCCAGTTTCCGTGTGGCTACTTTTAGCTTTTGAAGATTGCCATTCTCTGCGTAAGCGTCGTTTTACGTGGACGAGTTGCTCGATTTGTACGTTGGTCTTTTTTGGATTAATTGTATTATTTGTTATTTTGGGTGTTGCAGTAAGAGCTGCTGCCAGTAAGGATGGATTGTTATTGAGTTTTGGCTTAGCTCAATATGTGAACTTATATATTTTTTTATACCTGAGCCAGTTTGTTTTGTGAGAAGTCAATCTGAATGGTGGTTTCACGTTTTCTGCGTACAGGCGGAGGTGAATTAGTACAGGCGAGTGATCAGATGACAGATCGGCAGACATTCAGCTTTAACCAAACTGCGGGAAATATTTTCGTAACTGCGAAGTCGATCAGGTTCAGACAGCTTGTTGAGGTAGTCTCTTATTTGAAAATTGTATTTGCTTGTGAGATGAGTTTCCGAAAGAAGCATTACGTCGATATGCTTCTCATGTAGGAATGAGCTAGCTCAAGTTTGCGCTGTGAGACGCCATTGGCATTCCACGTAGCTATGCGTAAGGTAGCCCTTATTTATTTGATTGTTGGGCTACAAGCATTTGTATCAAAAGGTTTTGATTACGCATCATGTCTTGAATGGTGGTCTTCATGAATGTCATAAATTCCATCATGCTCTGTTGTAAGGCTTGCATCATAGCTTCAGTTTTGTTTCCTGCTGCGCAGCTGGTTATAGTTTTGTTGTGGTTTAATTTTGTGTGCACTTCATGTGGAGTTCGGGAATTTTGGGTAGGAGGCGTATACCTGATTTTAAAACGTTTGCAAATGTTGTCTTGCTAGTGTTGGATGTAGGCCAGGGAGCGAAACTTGCTGCTTTCGAGAAATTACTTCAGGACTGTCTCTGATGGTATCAGCGTAGCTTTCCTTGGTGTGCCCGCGCCGTGTTCATTCTTTGTGAAGACGGATTTTCAGCTCTTTGTAGATTGGACAGCCTCTGTAGTTTGCTGTGTGATTGCCCCCACAGTTATTGCATTTTTTCTCACATGCATTTTTTTTGTTAGTTTGATACTGTTTGGAGTCGTGGAGATCTCCACAGACTACGCACACCGGGCGAAGTGTACAATACGACCTCGTGTGGCCATACTCTTGGCAGTTTGTACATTGTACAGGAGCGTTACGTTTGTGCGGCTCTTCTACCGTGATCCTACGGTGCAGAGCAGAGCTGGAGTTTGTAAATTGGGTGAACCTCGTTTTTTCTAGGAGGCTGTTTTCTGGTTCAAGCTCAATCTTGAAGAGTGGTTGGGGCTGCCTGTTTCTGTTTTTGATATTGAACACGCTTTTGGCGTAAAATCCCTTTTCCTTTAGCGCTTCAGTTATCTCTTCGGGCGTAACATCAGACTCAATGCCCTTCAGGACTACTTGCAGGCCCTTGCTGCTTTTAAGCTGCTAGGTGTAAAAGCCTATTTTTTGTGCGGTAAAATAGTTTGTGACTTTTCTGTAGTTGTCCTCCGTTTTCGTCTGAAGTTTGATTTCATTGATAGTACCTCTTACGAGGAATTATATGAAAGCTATCTTTTCCAATAAGGCCAATCAAAGTATTTACAAAACCGCTTGTGTCTTCTCGCGGATGTATATTGGCGGAGTTTTGTTTTCTTCGGTTCGATATCAACGGATCCCAGCGGCATCTACCAGCAAGGCAAATCTGTTGTATTTGCAGGGGCTACATTTTGATCAAGGTAGAGTTGTCGCGTGTATTTTTCGGCTTGTTTTCCAGATCTGATTTTTCCGGGCTGAGCTTTCGCTTTATGTAATGTAGCGGTCCATTCCAGTCTGCCAGGTCGACCAGCTTTTTTGTTTACGTTTTCGTTTTGTTTTGCTGGTAGTGCAGCAGTACCGTTTATTGCTTGCGGTTTTGCTTTCGCTGACTCAGTCAGAGCGTGAGCGGGTCGATGACGAGGTAGAGCGGCGCTGTCCGTCTATCTCCAGCTGTTGTTGTTGGAGTAGCGGGGCTTCGTCGGAGCTAGGAGAGCGGGGGAGCAGGGCCGCTCTTTCTTGATTTGTTGTAGAAGAAGGTTTCTTGGGCTATGGGTTATTGACCGCTCGATGTCTGCGTTTGGATTGTCGGTGAGACGTAGGAAAAGTACGCGTTGTTGCGTTGAATTGAGAGCCGGCGTTCGTCTTGCTCGCCGCTGTCGCTGAGCGCGGTGTCGTTCTGACTCATAGTTTTTAATTTAAGTAACAAATCACTATATATTTAAGCGATCTTGCATCGCATAGAGCGTCTCTTTCGCTTTCGGATCTTTTATTTAGTTTACTTTATTTGGCGTTCACTTCACTCAAAACAACCGATTTTGTGCGGAGCTCGATAAAACGTCTTCACACTCGACGGTCAACGCGAACTTTTGAAACCGGAAAGTGAAGCTTTTATCCTGTGTTCATATGCAACGCATATTTTCGCAGAGCGCTTCCTTTACTGCCAGGCCACTAATCTAGGTAAAACAGATTTTATGAAATGCTTGCATAGCTAATCGTAGTAGCTTTGCTACCCAAACAAGGCTGGTCGAGGGGCCCAATTCGCTGGAGCTGCAGGCGAAAGTCGCACCGACGAACTTGACCCGGTGGGCGAAATCACATTAAGCCAAAGACTCGGGGCGGAGGTGAAAGAAAGAGAAATCAAATCTGCACATGCCCGAGCCAAAAAGGCAAAACTCATGCAGGCAGATGCACTCAAGTGGAGGCACCAAAGTGGCTTTATCGAATGCGCCACTACTAACCAGCTAATTCGCCAGCGCTGATGCGTAAAGCATGTCGAATGGATGCAGAAAGGGTTGGCCCAAGGAGAAGCCATAGCCATGAATGAAAAGAAAAGTTGAGCGAAAGTGCTGCGTTTTCCACTCGAAATGAAAAGAGGAAAAGCGGAAAAGCTTCCGCAAGCTCAGGGCCAGCTTTTTGGTCCAATTGCGGCGAACTTGGGCCAACTTTTCGCTCCAGCGCTCGGTGTTCGCAGACCGTTTTCGGTTGCTCGGGCTGCTGCAAATGGAAATCGAAGAGCTGGCCACAGAATCCGCACAATTAATCATCCAAGCTTGCTATTGTTAGAGTTCCGCGGTTCCTTCTGTTTACACAACGCCCGAACATTAAAAAGAGAGTGTAAGTGCTTGTGGGCCACTTGGCCACTTGGCCGTTTGGCTACTTGGTCGGGCTGAAATGTGCACCTGGAAAAACAGATCCCACGGAAACCTGGCTGTGCCAGCTTCCGCAACTGTGAAACGAAAACGAAAAATTGGCAAAATATCTCGCAGATACTGAGGGCCCCGTGTGTGTATCCACATTTTGAGTGTGATTTTGTTTAAGGTAACTGCCGGATTATTGCCTAATTTGATTGAAGCGCTCGTTGGCCAAATTTATATTCGGAATAATTCGATTTAATTGCCGAACAGCGGTGGTCGATGGCCACAGCCACGGATTAGGCAAAAGTTTATTGTGGAATAAAGCGTAATTGCTTTGTTGGCAAACAGACTTAGGCGTCATCCGGAGAATGTGAAATTCTCGGCGCCCAAGAATCAATTGATTGGAATGACTGAGTTGGGTGGCGCCGCCGCCTCCCTTCATCCGAATTCCATGTCCTTGTCGCTGAAGGTTGAGGTGGAGGTCCTCGTTTCCTGTCTTCACTCAGCTGCTTCCTTCCATGACTGCTACGAGACGATCACATTTGGCAGATGGCTGTGCCATGCCATGCTGAAGTTATGAATTTCTCATTTCCGCGGGTGAAGTGGTGGTGTCTTACCCAGAATTCTCGAGGCTAAAACCCCTGTCTTAACTGAAGTTTGGCGCGGAATTTCGGTAATTGGTTTGCCAATCAATCTGATTAACTGGGACCACACAGCAATCAAATGGGTTTGTCCCTTAAGCATGTGCTCTGCTCATTAGTATGCACATGAAGTATATCCCATAAGCCAATCTAATCACCAGAAACAAATATATTTGAACAATAAAATTGGGGAATAGTGAGTAAGTTTGGCGCGCCAAAAATAAACCAACAAATAAATAAATAAATAACAGGTTTAAGTGAAATATATAAAATAAACAGAACAACAATTTATGTTAAGCATAAATAAAGTTAATGTACAATCAATGGATATATAAAATGCTTTCTAAAAATAAGCAATCAGAAAAAAATAACTGCTATGAATATATGATGAACTTCATAAAATCAGGAAATCCATAGTGAAGATTTTTGTTTTTATTCTGTAGTATGTGCCTATGCAATATTAAGAACAATTAAATAAAATAGCATATTAACATATGGCAGCACTTGGTTGCTATGTTTATGTTTATGTCTATGCACGCAGTTTAGACCAGGGCGGATGTAACATGATCGCCCACTTGAAGGCCAAAAAGTATAAGTGCATGGTCAGCATTCACACGCCGACCCAATGCGTATTACATACGTACATACATAGCTCGCTCTCCCGATAAGCCTAGATATATAAGATATACATAAGAACGCCGCTCCGCTGCTGGCGTACCCGGCAGCGCAGCTACGCGGATTAGCCTAAGTCCAAATATATTCAAAACTGTAAAATCAGATACTCTGTAGACGTTGAGCTGGCAGAACCATTTCTGCCTACTCTAAAATCAAAAGAATAAATTGAATAAATATAAAGTCAGCCCGACGGCTGCATTCAACTCAAAACGGAATTGTGTTCTTAACTGGAGTTCATCATTACATGGCGACCGTGACAGGACCGTTATAGCACTGAACGTGAGAGGATCAGCATGCCCGGCATTCGATGCTTATCCACCAAAGACGGCGGCAATTTTGGAACAGCGATCTGAGTGAGTAGAGTGTTGGTGTGATGGGTAAAAACAGGGGCGGTGTTCAAAATAAAGCAAAAAAGAGAATAGCGCACATAAAGTGGCTATTATATACGAACACTCCACCGCCCCAATGGTCGAAAGCTCAAAAACTACAAGCTGAGCTAGACCACTGTGTCGAATATCCTAAGAAAAAAATCCCACCACACCCGCTCACTCAGAAAAACAAATAAAATCGTTAACAATTAACAAAACTCCAACTCCCAAACGTGCAGACATTGCAGCCCCAGCACATAACCCTAAATGAGGACATCATCATCAACGTGGTGAACAGCCCGCTCACTACGTCATCGAGGGAGTGTCAGCGTGCCAACCCCGGCGACGTCCAGCTGACGCAAGGAGGGTCAGAGTGAAACAAGTAGGAGCTGAAAAACAAAATATATTTTTTTTTGTTGTTGCCCTGCGTGGCACACCACCCTCGATGCACTGCGCTGCATATTAATATTACACAAAATATTGTAACATTGAGCGGAACTTTTTCTGCCCGATGAGAAGAATGGCCCGTAAAGCCACACACCAATTAGGCAGGAAAATGTAACTATATTGAAAAAAAAAAATCAAAACAACATATTTTTAAAGTAAAATAAACCAAAACCCAAAAATAAAAAAAAAAAAAAAAAAAAAAATATACAAAATGGGTTGGTTTGGATCTGACGATAGTCAGTCAAAAGATAATACGGCCAATGTGGTCAATAACTTAAAAA
>NW_022881445.1:0-39724 GCF_004382145.1 Drosophila mauritiana
TCCTTTCGCCGGAGACGGGAACGGCTGCTGAGCTGGATTAGACCTCGCGCTAGGTGGTTGGGGTGCGTGTAAAGCTTGCTATGGTATTTTTCCTTAAGTTCCGTGATTGCGTTGGTAACTGATGGGATATTTAGGTCTCTTTGGATGTTTTCACTCCGAACGTACCACGGTGCCCCAGTGATGGTTCTCAGAATCTTTGATTGTGCTCGCTGTATGATGTCAATATTGCTGTTGCTGGCATTGCCCCATAACTGTGAGCCATAGGTCCAGATAGGTTTCAATATAGAATTGTAGAGCAAGACCTTGTGATCTAGGCTGAGCGGAGAACCAGAGTTGATGAGCCAGTGTAAGTTGTTGGCTTTGAGTTTAAGTTGGGTTTTTTTGGCTTCAATGTGCCTGCGCCATGTGAGTCTTCTGTCAAGGTGTACTCCTAGGTACGCTACCTCATCTGCTTTCGGGAGTGGTATGTTGTTCAACAAGAGCGGAGGACAGTCTTGTCTGTTTAGCGTAAACGTCACGTGCTTGCATTTTTGCTCGTTTACTTTTATTCGCCAGTCAGAGAGCCACTTCTCAATGTCGATGAGGTACAGTGCCAACTGTGCTGTAGCTTGGATAGGGGACCTTGAACGGCTAAGGATAGCTGTATCGTCGGCAAATGTGGATACCGTTAAGCGACTATTTGTAGGGATGTCAGCTGTATAGATGAGGTATAAGGTTGGTCCAAGAACGCTGCCTTGGGGGACTCCAGCCTCAATTGTATGATCAGTGGAAGTGGCAGTGTTGCACCGTACTGCAAACTTTCTGTCATAGAGGTAAGACTTTAGAAGTTTGTGTGTGCTTTCGGGTAGGGATGTTTTAATTTTAAACATTAGGCCGTCGAGCCAGACTCTGTCGAATGCTTGGGATACGTCTAAAAATACTGCTGTACAGTATTCGCGATATTCAAATGCAGTTCTTATTTCCGTTGTAATACGATTCACCTGTTCAATGGTTCCATGGCTTTCGCGAAATCCAAATTGGTGGGCTGGGATTATATTGTGGTATATCAGATGTTGATTAAGACGGATCAGCAGGCATTTTTCGAATAGTTTCGAAATACATGAGAGTAGACTTATTGGTCTGTAAGATGAAGCGACTGTGTGGTTCTTACCAGGCTTTGGAATCATTATGATAATCGACCTCTTCCATCGTTGTGGAAAGTAACCAAGTTTGGTGATGGCATTAAAGAGCTTGGTTATGTAGCGAACTGCAGAATATGGCAGCTGGATGATCATTTCCGGTGTTATAAGGTCGCAGCCGGGGGATTTTTTCGGGCAGAGATTGTCTTTGATTATTTTAGTTACTTCTTTAGGACGAAACACAATTGGGGTGTGTTGCTGGTGGCGGTTTACGGGATAGGACGGTAGCGCGAATGTGCTAGTAGCCTGGTTTGGCGTGAACACATTTTGTAGGTGAGCGGCAAATGTGGTGGCTCTGTCTTCATCACTACGGGCCCAGCCACCTGAGGAATTCCTTATCGGCAAAACGGTTTCAGTCGGTGGGCGAAGAGTTGAGTGGGCTCGCCAGAGTGACTTTTGTTTTGTGCCTGTCGGTGTGAGTTGCTCTATGTATCGGCGCTGATCGTCATCCTCTTCTTGTTTCAGAGCGTTGGCCAGTTTCCGTGTGGCTACTTTTAGCTTTTGTTTTGCAGTTGGGGATCTGGAAGATTGCCATTCTCTGCGTAAGCGTCGTTTTACGTGGACGAGTTGCTCGATTTGTACGTTGGTCTTTTTTGAATTAATTGTATTATTTGTTATTTTGGGTGTTGCAGTAAGAGCTGCTGCAGTAAGGATGGATTGCAATGCACACGTGCAGCTCGCTATATCAGATTCAGTATTGAGTTTTGGGCTTAGCTCATTATGTGAACTTATATATTTTTTATACCTGAGCCAGTTTGTTTTGTGAGAAGTCAATCTGAATGGTGGTTTCACGTTTTCTGCGTACCGGCGGAGGTGAATTAGTACAGGCGAGTGATCAGATGACAGATCCGGCAGACATTCAGCTTTAACCAAAATGCGGGAAATATTTTTCGTAACTGCGAAGTCGATCAGGTCAGGCAGCTTATTGAGGTCTGATGGCCAGTATGTAGGACTCCCGGGGAAACATGGTCAAGTTTATTAGTGGCTTTTATTATAGTCTTATAAAGCTGTTTTCCTTTTGGGTTCACAAGTCGCGATCCCCAGTGAATATGTTTAGCGTTGTAGTCGCCTGGTGCAATGAAGTGTGGCCCTAGTGCTTGGAAGAAATCCAGGAATTGAGCTTCTAATACTGTGAAACGGGGGGGGCAGTATACGGCCGCTAGTGTAAGGAGAGTGTTGTCATCCAGCTGAATGCTGATGGATGTGGCCTGAAGATGATTTTCCGCAAATTCTTTGTAAAAGTGGTGCTTTATACGGTTCCTTATGAGTATGGCGGTGCCACCGTGTGCTTTTCCGTCGGGGTGATTTGTACCGTAGAAATGGTAGTCTCTTATTTGAAAATTGTATTTGCTTGTGAGATGAGTTTCCGAAAGAAGCATTACGTCGATATGCTTCTCATGTAGGAATTGAGCTAGCTCAAGTTTGCGCTGTGAGACGCCATTGGCGTTCCACCGTAAGGTAGCCATTATTTATTTGATTGTTGGGCTACAAGCATTTGTATCAAAAGGTTTTGATTACGCATCATGTCTTGAATGATGGTCTTCATAAATGTCTTAAATTCCATCATGCTCTGTTGTAAGGCTTGCATCATAGCTTCAGTTTTTGTTTCCTGCTGCGCAGCTGGGTTATAGTTTTGTTGTGTGTCTAATTTTGTGTGCACTTCATGTGGAGTTCGGGAATTTTGGGTTGGAGGCGTCATACCTGATTTTAAAACGTTTGCAAATGTTGTCTTGCTGCTTTCGAGAAAATTACTTCAGGATTTGTCTCTGATAGTATCAGCGTAGCTGTTCCTTGGTGTGCCCGCGCCGTGTTCATTCTTTTGTGAAGACGGATTTTCAGCTCTTTGTAGATTGGACAGCCTCTGTAGTTTACTGTGTGGTTGCCCCCACAGTTATTGCATTTTTTCTCGCATGCATTTTTTTTTTGTTAGTTTGACACTGTTTGGAGTCGTGGAGATCTCCACAGACTACGCACACCGGGCGAAGTGTACAATACGACCTCGTGTGGCCATACTCTTGGCAGTTTGTACATTGTACAGGAGCAACTACGGTGCAGAAGGAGCTGGAGTTTGTAAATTGGGTGAACTTCGTTTTTTCTAGGAGGCTTGTTTTCTGGTTCAAGCTCAATCTTGAAGAGTGGTTGGGGCTGCCTGTTTCTGTTTTTGATATTGAACACGCTTTTGGCGTAAAATCCCTTTAACTTTAGCGCCTCAGTTATCTCTTCGGGCGTAACATCAGACTCAATGCCCTTCAGGACTACTTGCAGGCCCTTGCTGCTTTTAAGCTGGTAGGTGTAGAAGCCTATTTTTTGTGCGGTAAAATAGTTTGTGACTTTTCTGTAGTAGTCCTCCGTTTTCGTCTGAAGTTTGATTTCACTGATAGTACCTCTTACGAGGGAATTTATATGAAAGCTCTCTTTTCCAATAAGGCCAATCAAAGTATTTACAAAACCGCTTGTGCTCTTCTCGCGGATGTATATTGGCGGAGGTTTTGTTTTCTTCGGTTCGATATCAACGGATCCCAGCGGCAGGTCCTCAGCGGTGTCTACCAGCAAGGCAAATCTGTTGGTATTTGCAGGGGCTACATTTTTGATCAAGGTAGAGTTGTCGCGTGTATTTTTCGGCTTGTTTTCCAAATCTGAATTTTCCGGGCTGAGCTTTCGCTTTATTGTAATGTAGCGGTCCATTCCAGTCTGCCAGGTCGACCTAGCTTTTTTGTTTACGTTTTCGTTTTGTTTTGCTGGTAGTGCAGCAGTACCGCTTATTGCTTGCGGTTTTGCTTTCGCTGACTCAGTCAGAGCGTGAGCGGGTGCAGCCGATGACGAGGTAGAGCGGGCTTTCGGTCTATCTCCAGCTGTTGTTGTTGGAGGTAGCGGGGCTTTGTCGGAGCTAAGAGAGCGGGAGAGCAGGAGCGCGCTCTTTCTTGATTTGTTGGTAGAAGAAGGTTTATTGACCGCTCGATGTCTGCGTTTGGGATTGTCGGTGAGACGTAGGAGAAGTACGCGTTGTTGCGTTGAATTGAGAGCCGGCGTTCGTCTTGCTCGCGCTGTCGCTGAGCGCGAGTGTCGTGACTCATAGTTTTATAATTTAAGATAAAAAATCACTATATATTTAAGCGATCTTGCATCGCATAGAGCGTCTCTTTCGCTTTCGGATTTTTTTATTTAGTTTACTTTATTTGGCGTTCACTTCACTCAAAACAACCGATTTTGTGCGGAGCTCGATAAAAAACGTCTTCACACTTCGGTGGTCGAATGCGAATGAAGATCACCGGAATGTTATTAAATATTATACTGTAATGCATGCAAGCAGCCGGCCAAGTGACTTCTATTTTTGCAAATGCAAAAAATAATGCAGTGCATCCAAACGATTGTAAATTCCGTGCGCTTAAAAGAAAAAGAACCGACTCCAAACATACATAAATACCTTTATATAAAAGAGCAAATAAGCAAAATCAACAAATAACGATGTACGGAAGCAAAATAAACGGCATTAACAATTGTGCATTACACACGCAAATCTAAAAGCATATTAGTAAATATATATTAAAACGACTATCAATCGCCTAATATGTGCCACAATAAAAAACAAATAATTTCGCATATTACACAAAAAAAAAAAACTAATGTAATGCAAGTTATCCAACCCATGAACATAGCTCCCTTCCACAATTTATAAACAAATTCCAATTTTCAATCTCGTCGGAATTGCCCTTGTCTTTGTTTTTGTCATTGCCTTTGCCAGCACTCAGCTACCCGCTAACATAAGCAACCCAAACTTAACGTAAACACAGCTTCCGCTTGGAGACCAAGCCACGGCCGACTTATTGCGTATCAATCAAAAATTGCATCGATCAGCATAATTGAATTTCACAATGCAGTGGAAAATTTCCAGCATAAAGCTTTTATCGAAAGTTCGGTAATTTTCCGAAAGAAAAGCTTCTGGCCGAGGTTGATTGGATTAGGACTTAGAATTTGAAGATCAGTCAGTAAGAGTCGGGAGTCTGAATCGGGACGAGATCGTCAACAGCTCGAAGTTAAACATAAGTTACCAAGTGTCTCGTAATAGTATAAGTGAAAAAGTTTATCACCAAATAAATGTTAAATAATAAAAAATAAAATTTATTTTTTTAAATAAATAAAGAGTAACAATTTAAATGGGCGCCCAACGTGGGGCGGCGTATTCAAAAGTTCTAAATAAATATTAACGATAATAAGTTAAAAATAAAACGGAACTCGCGCCGCCAACAATCCATATTTTTATTGGAAAAATTAAAACATCCACAACAATATAACGACGCCTAACTAATGTGAAAGTGATCGTGAACAAAAAACTTAATTGGAAATCAATAAATGCAATAATCCAATTAAGTATTTAACATAAAAAGGTGGACTGAATACTTAATACAAATTACGAGAACATAATAATAATAAACAATAATAATAATAACATAAACATAACATAATAATAAAAATTCAGAACTCAACTACGAAACCAAAGAAATTCAAACAAATTCAATTTCAAAATTCAAATTCAAAAATAAAAAGGCTATATAAAAAATTGAAGGAAGACCCCAATAAATAATTATCAAGACGACCCAATTGAAGGAAGACTCCAAAAAAGAATTATTAAGAACAACCAATTGAAGGAAGACACCAAAAAAGAATTATTAAGAACAACCAATTGAAGGAAGACCCCTACCCTCCACCAACTACGCTGAAGGAAGAACTCCCACGGAAAGTATCGTGAGCAGATAAAAACAACACTAAGTCTTTAAATAAAATTTAAAAAAAATTAAGATTAAGATACAGAGAATACTACTTTGAAATTAAATATTACAATATCAATTTAATTTAAAACAATCTGGAAGATTTGATAAATAGTTTTGATAATTTAAATTTAACAATGGCAACCGGAGGTCCAGTATCAACCCTTTCTGCGGGCGGGATATCCAGCGCCAGTAATCTGACAATGGAATTAATAAACAGATTAATAAATGTACAGTTGAGTGAAGTAACCAGAAAACTTGAAGGGTTAGAAGAGCAGTTAGCCGCTAACAAAAATGAGGTAGAAGACTATAAGATCCAAACAATAGACCGAACCATAAAATGCGAAACTACATTAGAAGTAATTAAATCCTTACCAAAGTTCACAGGAGAAATAACCCAATATGTAGGCTGGAGAGAAGCGGCGGAAACCGCAATGAGTCTATATAAAATTGAAAGTGAACAATACTTTATCGCTTTAACAATTTTACGTAATAAAATCATGGGAGCAGCACACGATGCTCTAACCAACCATGGTACCGTTTTAAACTTTCAAGCGATTCTTTCTAGATTGGATTTTATCTATAGCGATAAAAGACCAATCCATATACTCGAATCAGAATTAAGCATCTTAAGACAGGGACGCATGACCATTAACGAATTCTACAACGAAGTAAATAAGAAAATGACGTTACTTATAAATAAAACTATAATGACTTATGGAAAGGACAGCCTAATAACCAAGGAAACAAATAAAACAATTAGGAGCAACGCGCTAAGAATTTTTATTTCTGGATTAAACGGTTCAATCTCAGAAACACTCTTCTCTCTCAACCCACCAGATTTGCCAAATGCTTTGGCAAAGTGTCAGGAATTAGAGTCTAACAACTTTAGAGCTCAATTTGCAAATAGGTATAATGGATTTAGAAGTGAAAACAGAAATCAA
Source organism: Drosophila mauritiana (assembly GCF_004382145.1). NCBI lineage: Eukaryota > Metazoa > Arthropoda > Insecta > Diptera > Drosophilidae > Drosophila > Drosophila mauritiana. The sequence goes on from NW_022881445.1 coordinate 6,889, forward strand.
GGAAACAACCTTAGATTTGCCCCTAGACAGATTAATAATACACCAAATAGGATAAATAATAATTGGCCGCAAAACGGGAACTTCGGAGCGAATAACAATTGGAATTTTAATAATAATTCAAAAGTTCAACCACCACCACACCACAACTTCGGAACGAATAACAATTGGAATTTTAATAATAATTCCAAAGTTCAACCACCACCAGTACCTATGGAAGTAGACGACTCCATAAGAGTTCAAAATCGTCCGTTTAAAAATTATAATCATCCTAGGAATAATAACAACCAGTGGAATTATAATAATAACCGACACAATTTTAATAGTAATTTCCAAAGAAATAATTATAATCAATACCCAGCGCAAAAACACAACACAAGCGCAGGCCTTGTAAATCAGTCCGAAACACACCCCCCGATAAAACGGGAATCAACGGGAACAGTCAACCAGCCAGCTCATAAAACAATGAGAGTAAATAATATCAACGAGAACCATTTTTTAGATCAGCATCTTACAGAGGGATGCCTCATATCACAAGGGTAGACAGAAAAACTAAAAGACAATTCAAAGTATTAATAGACACAGGAGCCACCGCGTGTTATATAAAAAAGGGTATTTATGAGAATAAAAGGGAATTATCAATACACAAAAGAGTATCTACAGTTCATGGATATTCAATCATAAAATATTATCATTTGATAAATATATTTGGGGAACAACATTTATTCTATGAAATTGAGGGTTTAGAATCTGATCTATTAATTGGATTCAATTTGTTAAGAAAGATTGGAGCTAAATTAGATATCGAGAAAGGAATCATGGAGTATAAGGGAAATAAAGAGAAACTCCAATATTTTGACGAGGATAAAAACGATTTGTGTTTAATTGAGGAAAAAAATATTCTTCCATTAAAAGAATATATAATAAAAAAATATTTAGATGAGCAAAAGATATATAACACCGAAACAGTAATTGCTGAAGGCAGTTTATATAGCTTGGGATCAATGAATCCTGAGCACGCCAGCGTAGATTTATCCGCTAATAAACAATATATCAGTTTGGGATCAAAAAATCCTGAGCACGCCAGCGTAGATTTATCCGCTAATAAAAAATATATCAGTTTGGGATTAAAAAATCCTGAATAAGCCGACGATGTTAATTCCGTCAGTCTTAAATCAAATAGCTTGGAATCCACAAATACCGAGCACGCAGTCGTTGAGTTTTCCGACAAAGAAAAAATTCATAACCTAAATATAATTTCAAATCAAATAAAAGAATTTGAAAATAAAGTTATGAATAAAATTGAAAAGGAGCATTCTAAAATAAATACGCAAATTCCTTTTCGTACCGATATTCGAGGAGAAATAAATACAGTCAATGACAGAGCAATTTATAGCAAACAATATCCTTATGCCATGTCGGTCTCAGATTTCGTTAATAATGAAATCGATAGAATGTTAAAAGAACAAATTATAAGACCAAGTAGAAGCCCCTACAATTCACCAGTTTTAGTAGTGCCTAAAAAAGGTCAAAACGAAGATGGATCTCCAAAACATCGATTAGTTATTGACTACAAAAAATTAAATGAAAGCACAATACCTGACAGATATCCGATGCAAGATCCGTCTGTAATATTATCTAACTTAGGGAAGTCAAAATATTTCTCAGCCATTGATCTGGAATCAGGATTCCACCAAATTTTAATGAAAAATTCAGATATTGAAAAAATAGCATTCTCTATAAATAACGGAAAATTTGAATTCTTACGTATGCCATTTGGGTTAACAAACGCCCCTAGAATATTTCAAAGAGCAATGGATGACATACCACATTGAGAGAACAAGTCGGAAAAACTTGTCATGTTTATATGGATGATATAATAATCTTTTCTAATACAATTGAACAACATTACACAGATTTAATTCAAATAATAAATATATTACAACAAGCTAATATGAAAATTTCTCTAGAAAAATCAAAATTCTTTAAATTAGAAACAGCATTTCTAGGTTATATAGTATCTCACAATGTAATTAAAACAGATCCTGAGAAAATCTCCACAATTATGAAGTATCCGATTCCACAAAACATTAGAGAACTTCGAAGTTTTCTAGGCCTCACCGGCTATTACCGTAAATTTGTCCGAAATTATGCAAAAATTGCAAAACCTTTAACCAAATACCTAGGAGGAGATAATGGAGAAGAAGAAAGAGGTGGAGAAAGTAACAGTAATGGCGATGATGAAAAAGTGGAAAACGAAATTGAGACAGCTGTGCCAGCTCCCGACTTAGGTGTTAGTATATCTAAAGGTTGTGCGGCCAGGAAAATAAAAAGATAATAACATCTATTATTTCCTGTATTGTGTTTTGTAGATCCCACGACATGGCGTTGAGAGGCAAGCACTACGGTGAAGGAATTGTAGAGGACTTTTACAAACCTAGAATCGACGCTGGAGACAATGTTTTAAAAAAGCATATGGAGCATAGAAAAGGAAACAAGCTATCGATCAGTTGAAATTCAAAATGAAATCATCAGCCTTTGTGGTGAAGTTCTAAAAAACCAGATTATAAAATTAGTTCAAAATGCAGACGCATATAGCGTTACAGCTGATGAAAGTGCTGATGTGTCTGGATCAGAGAAATTGTCAACAGGTTTGAGGTATTTCCATGAAGGCAAAAACGAAGTCCAAGAATCGTTTTTTCGGGTTTGTAGAAATAAAAACGTTGGATGCAAAATCAACAGCTAATGCTATTGACGATTTCTTAACTAAAGCAGATCTCAATCCTGACAAATGCGTTGGACTGGGATTTGATGGCTGCTCGACAATGGCTGAAAAGGAGGGCGGTGTGCAGGCAATCTTACGCAAGAAATACAAGAAAGCTTTATATTCTCATTGTTCGTCGCATAAACTAAATTTAATCATCAACGACCTTAATGCACTGGCAGATATTCGAGACACCACTGGAACAACGAAAAACATTATTACATTTTTCCGCGAGTCTGTTCTGAGCAGGAAGATAATTCCCAATATATCCAAGCTTTGTGAAACGATATGGAGTGAAAAATACAAAGCTATTAAACGTTTTAAGGAAAATTTCGGCGATATACAACTGTTAAGAACCTATCAAGATGATCCTGATAGTATAAGGGATGAATTATTAAGAGATGCAACAGTCGTTGCAGAGACAATTGGGTTGGAGGAGGACATGACATCACTTCCTCGTATATTCGGCAAGCAATGTCACAGAAATAACCATCCAGCTTAAAATAGCTCAAAGTATTGGAAGAGGTCATTGATTATTCATTACTTGGACTCAATTATTAGCTCACTCGATAATCGGTTCTCCGATGAAAAGAAGGTATCATTTTCTTTGTTCTATTTACATCCGGAAAAAATGCAACTAATGTCAAAAGACTCACTTATAACAAGTTGCGAAATACGATTTACCCAGCCTTAAAAATAAAATTGAGCTTTCGCAACAAATGTGGCGCTGTAAATGTATCTGAGATGACTGTTCTTGATACGATTCAGTACGCAAATGAATTTTAACCCGATATTTAAAAACCTCTGAAGATTTTAATCGCTTTACCGAGTACAAAGTGTTCAGTTCAGCGATCATTTAGCAGCTTAAGACGTATAAAGACTTGGCTGCGAAGTACAATGGTAGAAAGTCGTCTTAATTGCCTGGCTTTGATGAGTGTTCACCGACAACTAATTATGGACGATTTGGATGAATTCAATAACAAAGAATTTAGTAAAATCCCCAGAAAGTTATGTTTTTCTTAAGCTTTGTTTCATTTAAAATAAAAATTGTAGTTTAAAAAACTTATTTGTCTTGTATTTACCCTTCACTCAAAAAGTGAATATTTTGTTGCGTCGCAGACCCGACGGTGCTTATACTTATATGCACAGATGCCAAATATACCATAAAGCTGTTATATTTGAAAATATCTTAACCAAATTATGTCTCACGAAATCGGGTTTTCCAGTCGCGATATAGTAGTTAAGATCTGTAGTTAAGGTAAAGGGTAAGGTGAAGTCTGGGTGTCTCAAAATTGGGTCGTTGACAAGGAGTGTCTTGCAGAATTCAAAGGCTTCGCGGAATTCGTTGTTGATTATTACCGACTTGCCACCTTTTAATTGGTTGGTGAGCGGTTTAGTAATTCGCGCGAAATCTTTTATAAATTTCCTGTTATAGCCTAAAAGTCCCAGGAAAGACTTAATTTATCGACTGGTCTTGGGGCAGGGAAATTCTTTTATGGCCGCTATTTTATTAGGGTTCGGTTTGATTCTTTCTTGAGTGACTACGTGGCCCAAGAAGTCTATTTCCTTACGCAGGAAGATTGACTTGGTGATTTGGATTTTCAAATTCGCTGTACGGAGTTTTTTGAAGACGGAGCTTATGTCATCTAAATGTTTCTGGAGTGAAGCGGAGAATATTATGATATCGTCTAGGTAGACTAGGCAGATATCTCATATTAGCGTGCCTAAGACGTTATCCATGACATGTTGAAATGTGGCGGGGGCGTTTCTCATCCCGAAGGGCATTCTGGTAAATTCATAATGGCCGTTTTCGACCAAAAATTCTGTCTAAGCCCTATCTTCCGGGTTCATCTGAATATGATGAAACCCACTTGCCAGGTCCAGGGTGGTGAAGTACTTGGCCCGGCCTAGGCTGTCGAGGATTTCATTTATGTTTGGGATAGGGTATCGGTTTTATGTTTAACTTCGAGCTGTTGACGATCTCGTCCCGATTCAGACTCCCGACTCTTACTGACTGATCTTCAAATTCTAAGTCCTAATCCAATCAACCTCGGCCAGAAGCTTTTCTTTCGGAAAATTACCGAACTTTCGATAAAAGCTTTATGCTGGAAATTTTCCACTGCATTGTGAAATTCAATTATGCTGATCGATGCAATTTTTGATTGATACGCAATAAGTCGGCCGTGGCTTGGTCTCCAAGCGGAAGCTGTGTTTACGTTAAGTTTGGGTTGCTTATGTTAGCGGGTAGCTGAGTGCTGGCAAAGGCAATGACAAAAACAAAGACAAGGGCAATTCCGACGAGATTGAGAATTGGAATTTGTTTATAAATTGTGGAAGGGAGCTATGTTCATGGGTTGGATAACTCTCCCCCCTCTAAAATGACGCGTCCCGCTTCATTAATAATTTCGTTCAAACGTTCATTTAATTCTGTTAAAAATTCTACATCATTATTTGGTTTTTCTGGTTCTGGCCGTTTTTGTTTGGTTACAAATATATAATACCTGATTTTTATTATTAATATAGTAATGAAATACAAAATGATTAAAATTAATAATATAAATGAAATTGAAATTTTCCAATTGTAAATTTCAATAAATGGGTTTAAAATATTAATGTTGTCAAGAGAAAGTTCTGAATTGTTTGATTTTATATATTCTGATATTTCTAAGTTTTTAAAGTGGTTGGTAGTTATGTACTCAAGTATTTTGTTTTCTGAATTGGTGTATGAAATATTATTTATTGTAGTTGTGCTGTTAAATGTTATTAAATATGACCCATTTAAATGAGAATCGTTCACAATATTATTTCCATTTATTAGAATGGCACCTTCTTGAATGATATCTATATTCTTATTCTTTTCTAGAATTTTAGTGCAAATTGATTTTTCTCCATTTAGTAAGCGGGTAAAACAAGTCTTATCTTTACTTATAATACAATAGTTGTTCAAAAGTTCGTTCTTAAAATTAGATATTTCATAATAGGTATTTTCGCATTTTGCGACCTGATTACTTATAAGTAATTTTCCATCATTATGTGAAATGGATCTGGCATAGTAAATTTCGCATCTGTTTGTTATAACGGGGTATTTTATATAAATTATTAAGAGTTCTTTATGCAATACAATTTTGAATATGGCGATGTCCATTAAGTCTGCAATAAGTACAGGCTGTTGTTCGTGATCTAATATTTCTTTGATGTCTTCATTGTTTAAAATTTTTGTGTTGAATAAATCAATTTTGGCCAGTGTGATAGTATCAATAATGTTTTGTAAGTCAAATGTTAATAAACGTAGGCGATGTTTTCTTAATGGCAATTCTTGATCGATAAAAATGTTTTTAAAATGATCGGAAAGTGATTTTATCTCTTTAAACAATTTGGAATTAATAATAAATTGTTGGTTATTGTTTTCAATTAAATCATTTATTTTATTCTGTATTTTAATGAAATCATCGTGATCCGGAGTTCCAGCTAACCATTTCCAAACAGTGCCTAACTCATTTATTCCCCTTTTTGATCTAGTTTTTCGTAAGTAATTTCCCATTGTGTCCGTGTATTTTTATCTTTTCTTACATATCCTGATTCTAGATTGATTATTTCTTTATAAAAACTTAAGTTAGTTACGTGGTATAAGTCAGCATATGATTCATAGGTAAGGACATCCTTTTTGTCTTTGAACAGGAAAAATTCGTGATTGGAGTAATCAATTATTTCTGAAGTGGTTATCATTACGAATGTTATTAAAAGTAATACGAAATGCCATTTCTGTAATTTAATAAAAAAAATATGGTATTTGTTAAAACTTAATGTTGTCTTTGTGAATAGTCCTGTTTCTACTATTTATTATAACTTTGTTAGGTAAGTTTTCCTTAACAACCTGTTTTTTATATCTAGTTTTTAGCTTATTTCTTTCGCCGTGTTTTTTCTCATAAACAACTTGACCTACGTGATATTCTTTTTCTCTGCGACCTTCATTGTGTGTTACTAACATTTTTTCTTGTGTATTCTTTAGAATTCTTGAAATGTTTTCGTGATTAATTTTATTATATAGAATATCAAAGGGTTTTTGGTTTGTTGTAGAATGAATGCTTTGATTGAATTCTTTTGCGGCTCTAATAATTATTTCAGAATAGTCAGTGAGATTAAATTCTTCTTTTATACAATGAGCAAATTCTGTTAATGTTGAATGTGCTCTTTCTACTTGTCCGTTCGAGGTACTGTGTCTGGGGTCGGCGAAATGTAGAGTTAAACCACATCTTTGTGCAAAGGATTTAAATTGAGCAGAGGTGAAGCTCGGTTCATTATCTGTCATAATTACTTTGGCTTGGGGAAAATGTTGGAGTAATTCCATTACTTTATTCTCGATGTTTAGTTTATTTTGAATTTCTTTTACAACCAGGAATTTTGAATATGCGTCAATACAGGTTAAGAAAATAAGACTGCGCGTAAAAAATGTCGATGTGTAAATTCTCTCCTTCTGTAGTTGGAATAGGAGCTTCTCCAATAGGGATTTTAATAGGATGCCGGTTGTATTTATTTTCGTTGCAAATTGTACAATTTTTTATGTATTCCTTTAATTTGATATATAAATTTGGCCAATAAAATAATCTATTAATTTGTTTATAATTTTCGTCTAATCCTCTGTGAGCACGACTATGTGTTTCTTCTATTATGATAGCCTTATCTTCGTTATTTTCCACGTCTTGTAGAAATATTTTAGTATAAAGAAATTTGTTGTTAAAGTTATTTTTTAATGGTAATTGAATATGATAAAGATCTTCTAAAGTGCAATGAATTCCTACCGTTATGTTTGGTTTTAGATATTCTCTTAATATTTCTATTAAGTTTTCTGGCGTATCATATTCAATTATATGTCTAGTCTTATCAAAAACCTTCAATGACTCATGTATTGTATACCTCCCCTTTGTTAATAACAGTTGTTGTTGAAACTGATTTAACGGTTTTCGGGTCTCTTGTATTACATTTTCAAAACTACTTTCGGCAGAATGCTGTGTATTTTGATCTGAGTTTGATTGTTCTAAGTCGCTGTTAGTAATATTATTTATTTTTATTCGAGATAATGCGTCGGCTACGACATTAGTTGTTCCGGGTTTATATATTATTTTCGGGGTGAAACTTTCTATAAAGGAGTACCATCTTTTCATTTCTACGTTCGGGTTTTTATCTGAGATTGTGAAAGATAAAGATTGATGGTCTGTTTGTATTTCTATACCAATTACACCATATAAGTAATTCCTGAGATTTTTAAGAGCCCAAACTATTGCCAACAATTCTTTTTTATTTGTGGCATAAAGTTGTTCGGTTTTATTTAAAGTTTTGGATATGAAAGTAATTGGTTTATTATCCTGTGATAAAACTGCTCCGATAGCTACATCTGATGCGTCTGTTGTTAAAGTGAATTTTTTGTTATAATCTGGTTGAACTAATTCCACTTGTGCTATTAAATTATCTTTAAGTTCTTTAAAAGCTTTAACAGCTGGGTCGTCTAACTGTATTGTAATTTTTGTAGACATTCTCCTAGAAATTTTTCCATTATCTCCTCCTAGGTATTTGGTTAAAGGTTTTGCAATTTTTGCATAATTTCGGACAAATTTACGGTAATAGCCGGTGAGGCCTAGAAAACTTCGAAGTTCTCTAATGTTTTGTGGAATCGGATACTTCATAATTGTGGAGATTTTCTCAGGATCTGTTTTAATTACATTGTGAGATACTATATAACCTAGAAATGCTGTTTCTAATTTAAAGAATTTTGATTTTTCTAGAGAAATTTTCATATTAGCTTGTTGTAATATATTTATTATTTGAATTAAATCTGTGTAATGTTGTTCAATTGTATTAGAAAAGATTATTATATCATCCATATAAACATGACAAGTTTTTCCGACTTGTTCTCTCAATATGTCATCCATTGCTCTTTAAAATATTCTAGGGGCGTTTGTTAACCCAAATGGCATACGTAAGAATTCAAATTTTCCGTTATTTATAGAGAATGCTATTTTTTCAATATCTGAATTTTTCATTAAAATTTGGTGGAATCCTGATTCCAGATCAATGGCTGAGAAATATTTTGACTTCCCTAAGTTAGATAATATTACAGACGGATCTTGCATCGGATATCTGTCAGGTATTGTGCTTTCATTTAATTTTTTGTAGTCAATAACTAATCGATGTTTTGGAGATCCATCTTCGTTTTGACCTTTTTTAGGCACTACTAAAACTGGTGAATTGTAGGGGCTTCTACTTGGTCTTATAATTTGTTCTTTTAACATTCTATCGATTTCATTATTAACGAAATCTGAGACCGACATGGCATAAGGATATTGTTTGCTATAAATTGCTCTGTCATTGACTGTATTTATTTCTCCTCGAATATCGGTACGAAAAGGAATTTGCGTATTTATTTTAGAATGCTCCTTTTCAATTTTATTCATAACTTTATTTTCAAATTCTTTTATTTGATTTGAAATTATATTTAGGTTATGAATTTTTTCTTTGTCGGAAAACTCAACGACTGCGTGCTCGGTATTTGTGGATTCCAAGCTATTTGATTTAAGACTGACGGAATTAACATCGTCGGCTTGTTCAGGATTTTTTAATCCCAAACTGATATATTTTTTATTAGCGGATAAATCTACGCTGGCGTGCTCAGGATTTTTTGATCCCAAACTGATATATTGTTTATTAGCGGATAAATCTACGCTGGCGTGCTCAGGATTCATTGATCCCAAGCTATATAAACTGCCTTCAGCAATTACTGTTTCGGTTTTATATATCTTTTGCTCATCTAAATATTTTTTAATTATATATTCTTTTAATGGAAGAATATTTTTTTCCTCAATTAAACACAAATCGTTTTTATCCTCGTCAAAATATTGGAGTTTCTCTTTATTTCCCTTATACTCCATGATTCCTTTCTCGATATCTAATTTAGCTCCAATCTTTCTTAACAAATTGAATCCAATTAATAGATCAGATTCTAAACCCTCAATTTCATAGAATAAATGTTGTTCCCCAAATATATTTATCAAATGATAATATTTTATGATTGAATATCCATGAACTGTAGATACTCTTTTGTGTATTGATAATTAAATACCCCATACCATAAATACCCTTTTTTATATAACACGCGGTGGCTCCTGTGTCTATTAATACTTTGAATTGTCTTTTAGTTTTTCTGTCTACCCTTGTGATATGAGGCATCCCTCTGTAAGATGCTGATCTAAAAAATGGTTCTCGTTGATATTATTTACTCTTATTGTTTTATGAGCTGGCTGGTTGACTGTTCCCGTTGATTCCCGTTTTATCGGGGGGTGTGTTTCGGACTGATTTACAAGGCCTGCGCTTGTGTTGTGTTTTTGCGCTGGGTATTGATTATAATTATTTCTTTGGAAATTACTATTAAAATTGTGTCGGTTATTATTATAATTCCACTGGTTGTTATTATTCCTAGGATGATTATAATTTTTAAACGGACGATTTTGAACTCTTATGGAGTCGTCTACTTCCATAGGTACTGGTGGTGGTTGAACTTTGGAATTATTATTAAAATTCCAATTGTTATTCGTTCCGAAGTTGTGGTGTGGTGGTGGTTGAACTTTGGAATTATTATTAAAATTCCAATTGTTATTCGCTCCGAAGTTCCCGTTTTGCGGCCAATTATTATTTATCCTATTTGGTGTATTATTAATCTGTCTAGGGGCAAATCTAAGGTTGTTTCCTTGATTTCTGTTTTCACTTCTAAATCCATTATACCTATTTGCAAATTGAGCTCTAAAGTTGTTAGACTCTAATTCCTGACACTTTGCCAAAGCATTTGGCAAATCTGGTGGGTTGAGAGAGAAGAGTGTTTCTGAGATTGAACCGTTTAATCCAGAAATAAAAATTCTTAGCGCGTTGCTCCTAATTGTTTTATTTGTTTCCTTGGTTATTAGGCTGTCCTTTCCATAAGTCATTATAGTTTTATTTATAAGTAACGTCATTTTCTTATTTACTTCGTTGTAGAATTCGTTAATGGTCATGCGTCCCTGTCTTAAGATGCTTAATTCTGATTCGAGTATATGGATTGGTCTTTTATCGCTATAGATAAAATCCAATCTAGAAAGAATCGCTTGAAAGTTTAAAACGGTACCATGGTTGGTTAGAGCATCGTGTGCTGCTCCCATGATTTTATTACGTAAAATCTTTAAAGCGATAAAGTATTGTTCACTTTCAATTTTATATAGACTCATTGCGGTTTCCGCCGCTTCTCTCCAGCCTACATATTGGGTTATTTCTCCTGTGAACTTTGGTAAGGATTTAATTACTTCTAATGTAGTTTCGCATTTTATGGTTCGGTCTATTGTTTGGATCTTATAGTCTTCTACCTCATTTTTGTTAGCGGCTAACTGCTCTTCTAACCCTTCAAGTTTTCTGGTTACTTCACTCAACTGTACATTTATTAATCTGTTTATTAATTCCATTGTCAGATTACTGGCGCTGGATATCCCGCCCGCAGAAAGGGTTGATACTGAACCTCCGGTTGCCATTGTTAAATTTAAATTATCAAAACTATTTATCAAATCTTCCAGATTGTTTTAAATTAAATTGATATTGTAATATTTAATTTCAAAGTAGTATTCTCTGTATCTTAATCTTAATTTTTTTTTAAATTTTATTTAAAGACTTAGTGTTGTTTTTATTTGCTCACGATACTTTCCGTGGGAGTTCTTCCTTCAGCGTAGTTGGGGTCTTCCTTCAATTGGTTGTTCTTAATAATTCTTTTTTGGTGTCTTCCTTCAATTGGTTGTTCTTAATAATTCTTTTTTGGAGTCTTCCTTCAATTGGGTCGTCTTGATAATTATTTATTGGGGCCTTCCTTCAATTTTTTATATAGCCTTTTTATTTTTGAATTTGAATTTTGAAATTGAATTTGTTTGAATTTCTTTGGTTTCGTAGTTGAGTTCTGAATTTTTATTATTATGTTATGTTTATGTTATTATTATTATTGTTTATTATTATTATGTTCTCGTAATTTGTATTAAGTATTCAGTCCACCTTTTTATGTTAAATACTTAATTGGATTATTGCATTTATTCATTTCCAATTAAGTTTTTTTTTTCACGATCACTTTCACATTAGTTAGGCTTCGTTATATTGTTGTGGATGTTTTAATTTTTCCAATAAAAATATGGATTGTTGGCGGCGCGAGTTCCGTTTTATTTTTAACTTATTATCGTTAATATTTATTTAGAACTTTTGAATACGCCGCCCCACGTTGGGCGCCCATTTAAATTGTTACTCTTTATTTATTTAAAAAAATAAATTTTATTTTTTATTATTTAACATTTATTTGGTGATAAACTTTTTCACTTATCTCCCTTTATCAAAAAGGGGAATAAATGAGTTAGGCACTGTTTGGAAATGGTTAGCTGGAACTCCGGATCACGATGATTTCATTAAAATACAGAATAAAATAAATGATTTAATTGAAAACAATAACCAACAATTTATTATTAATTCCAAATTGTTTAAAGAGATAAAATCACTTTCCGATCATTTTAAAAACATTTTTATCGATCAAGAATTGCCATTAAGAAAACATCGCCTACGTTTATTAACATTTGACTTACAAAACATTATTGATACTATCACACTGGCCAAAATTGATTTATTCAACACAAAAATTTTAAACAATGAAGACATCAAAGAAATATTAGATCACGAACAACAGCCTGTACTTATTGCAGACTTAATGGACATCGCCTTATTCAAAATTGTATTGCATAAAGAACTCTTAATAATTTATATAAAATACCCCGTTATAACAAACAGATGCGAAATTTACTATGCCAGATCCATTTCACATAATGATGGAAAATTACTTATAAGTAATCAGGTCGCAAAATGCGAAAATACCTATTATGAAATATCTAATTTTAAGAACGAACTTTTGAACGAACTATTGTATTATAAGTAAAGATAAGACTTGTTTTACCCGCTTACTAAATGGAGAAAAATCAATTTGCACTAAAATTCTAGAAAAGAATAAGAATATAGATATCATTCAAGAAGGTGCCATTCTAATAAATGGAAATAATATTGTGAACGATTCTCATTTAAATGGGTCATATTTAATAACATTTAACAGCACAACTACAATAAATAATATTTCATACACCAATTCAGAAAACAAAATACTTGAGTACATAACTACCAACCACTTTAAAAACTTAGAAATATCAGAATATATAAAATCAAACAATTCAGAACTTTCTCTTGACAACATTAATATTTTAAACCCATTTATTGAAATTTACAATTGGAAAATTTCAATTTCATTTATATTATTAATTTTAATCATTTTGTATTTCATTACTATATTAATAATAAAAATCAGGTATTATATATTTGTAACCAAACAAAAACGGCCAGAACCAGAAAAACCAAATAATGATGTAGAATTTTTAACAGAATTAAATGAACGTTTGAACGAAATTATTAATGAAGCGGGACGCGTCATTTTAGAGGGGGGAGAGTTATCCAACCCATGAACATAGCTCCCTTCCACAATTTATAAACAAATTCCAATTCTCAATCTCGTCGGAATTGCCCTTGTCTTTGTTTTTGTCATTGCCTTTGCCAGCACTCAGCTACCCGCTAACATAAGCAACCCAAACTTAACGTAAACACAGCTTCCGCTTGGAGACCAAGCCACGGCCGACTTATTGCGTATCAATCAAAAATTGCATCGATCAGCATAATTGAATTTCACAATGCAGTGGAAAATTTCCAGCATAAAGCTTTTATCGAAAGTTCGGTAATTTTCCGAAAGAAAAGCTTCTGGCCGAGGTTGATTGGATTAGGACTTAGAATTTGAAGATCAGTCAGTAAGAGTCGGGAGTCTGAATCGGGACGAGATCGTCAACAGCTCGAAGTTAAACATAAAACCGATACCCTATCCCAAACATAAATGAAATCCTCGACAGCCTAGGCCGGGCCAAGTACTTCACCACCCTGGACCTGGCAAGTGCGTTTCATCATATTCAGATGAACCCGGAAGATAGGGCTTAGACAGAATTTTTGGTCGAAAACGGCCATTATGAATTTACCAGAATGCCCTTCGGGATGAGAAACGCCCCCGCCACATTTCAACATGTCATGGATAACGTCTTAGGCACGCTAATATGAGATATCTGCCTAGTCTACCTAGACGATATCATAATATTCTCCGCTTCACTCCAGAAACATTTAGATGACATAAGCTCCGTCTTCAAAAAACTCCGTACAGCGAATTTGAAAATCCAACTCACCAAGTCAATCTTCCTGCGTAAGGAAATAGACTTCTTGGGCCACGTAGTCACTCAAGAAGGAATCAAACCGAACCCTAATAAAATAGCGGCCATAAAAGAATTTCCCTGCCCCAAGACCAGTCGATAAATTAAGTCTTTCCTGGGACTTTTAGGCTATAACAGGAAATTTATAAAAGATTTCGCGCGAATTACTAAACCGCTCACCAACCAATTAAAAGGTGGCAAGTCGGTAATAATCAACAACGAATTCCGCGAAGCCTTTGAATTCTGCAAGACACTCCTTGTCAACGACCCAATTTTGAGACACCCAGACTTCACCTTACCCTTCACCTTAACTACAGATCTTAACTACTATATCGCGACTGGATAACCCGATTTCGTGAGACATAATTTGGTTAAGATATTTTCAAATATAACAGCTTTATGGTATATTTGGCATCTGTGCATATAAGTATAAGCACCTTCGGGTCTGCGACGCAACAAAATATTCACTTTTTGAGTGAAGGGTAAATACAAGACAAATAAGTTTTTTTAAACTACAATTTTTATTTTAAATGAAACAAAGCTTAAGAAAAACATAACTTTCTGGGGATTTTACTAAATTCTTTGTTATTGAATTCATCCAAATCGTCCATAATTAGTTGTCGGTGAACACTCATCAAAGCCAGGCAATTAAGACGACTTTCTACCATTGTACTTCGCAGCCAAGTCTTTATACGTCTTAAGCTGCTAAATGATCGCTGAACTGAACACTTTGTACTCGGTAAAGCGATTAAAATCTTCAGAGGTTTTTAAATATCGGGTTAAAATTCATTTGCGTACTGAATCGTATCAAGAACAGTCATCTCAGATACATTTACAGCGCCACATTTGTTGCCAAAGCTCAATTTTATTTTTAAGGCTGGGTAAATCGTATTTCGCAACTTGTTATAAGTGAGTCTTTTGACATTAGTTGCATTTTTTCCGGATGTAAATAGAACAAAGAAAATGATACCTTCTTTTCATCGGAGAACCGATTATCGAGTGAGCTAATAATTGAGTCCAAGTAATGAATAATTAATGACCTCTTCCAATACTTGGAGCTATTTTAAGCTGGATGGTTATTTCTGTGACATTGCTTGCCGAATATACGAGGAAGTGATGTCATGTCCTCCTCCAACCCAATTGTCTCTGCAACGACTGTTGCATCTTTTAATAATTCATCCCTTATACTATCAGGATCATCTTGATAGGTTCTTAACAGTTGTATATCGCCGAAATTTTCCTTAAAACGTTTAATAGCTTTGTATTTTTCACTCCATATCGTTTCACAAAGCTTGGATATATTGGGAATTATCTTCCTGCTCAGAACAGACTCGCGGAAAAATGTAATAATGTTTTTCGTTGTTCCAGTGGTGTCTCGAATATCTGCCAGTGCATTAAGGTCGTTGATGATTAAATTTAGTTTATGCGACGAACAATGAGAATATAAAGCTTTCTTGTATTTCTTGCGTAAGATTGCCTGCACACCGCCCTCCTTTTCAGCCATTGTCGAACTAATTTTGCATTTTGAACTAATTTTATAATCTGGTTTTTTAGAACTTCACCACAAAGGCTGATGATTTCATTTTGAATTTCAACTGATCGATAGCTTGTTTCCTTTTCTATGCTCCATATGCTTTTTTAAAACATTGTCTCCAGCGTCGATTCTAGGTTTGTAAAAGTCCTCTACAATTCCTTCACCGTAGTGCTTGCCTCTCAACGCCATGTCGTGGGATCTACAAAACACAATACAGGAAATAATAGATGTTATTATCTTTTTATTTTCCTGGCCGCACAACCTTTAGATATACTAACACCTAAGTCGGGAGCTGGCACAGCTGTCTCAATTTCGTTTTCCACTTTTTCATCATCGCCATTACTGTTACTTTCTCCACCTCTTTCTTCTCATAGTTTGCGCTTTTTTTCTTAAAAGCCAACCAACAAATTATTTAAGAACTTTGTAAAATCAATTCCGCTATAGTAAAATAATAGCGCCAAAACACAAACATTGACTTATACCCACGGCATTAACCATTTACTTATCATAATCGGGGCTGCCCTATTTCAACGCTTTTACACGTTTGTTGATGTATTATTATATACATACTTACCAAAAAATTTTCTTATGTACATTGCTTGTATGTGCTGGTCTTATACAAAAAAATGTTTTTATTTCCACAAATCTTGTTACAATTGACTTGATTTGCAAGCTTTGTTGTTCAACACTTTAAGGCTAGCTACGCGCGAGTTATCGGTGACGGCACAAGCATGATTTCACCTCCCCCGAAACCCCCACGAGCAGCGACCTACTTATGAGACACTCAACCCGGACACACACTGCAGCGAAGTCATCAACCCACACTGGATCAGCGGAGTCAGGATTCCAAGAATCAAACCGAAGCACTGGAAGGGGC
This sequence comes from Drosophila mauritiana, assembly GCF_004382145.1. Classification (NCBI taxonomy): domain Eukaryota; kingdom Metazoa; phylum Arthropoda; class Insecta; order Diptera; family Drosophilidae; genus Drosophila; species Drosophila mauritiana. The sequence continues at coordinate 23,394 of NW_022881445.1, forward strand.
AATCGGGCGAAAAGCGGCAACGCAAGGGGTTTCGCAGAACAAAAAGAATCGTGCGCTGGGCTAAGAGGAAAATTATTCTGTAAATAAAATTAATTTTGTTACCGAACTTCGAGCGACTTCAATATCGAAAATCCTCCTTGCGATCAACATATAAATAAGCTAAAAGAAGCAGGAATCCTCAGACCACGACTTAACTGGCGCAGGAAGGAACCTAAAGGAGATCCAGAGCATCCAAAAGAAGAAGGATACGAAGATCACCGGAATATTATTAAATATCATACTGTAATGCATGCAAGCAGCCGGCCAAGTGACTTCAATTTTTGCAAATGAAAAAATAATGCAGTGCATCTAAACGAATTGTAAATTCCGTGCGCTTAAAAGAAAAAGAACCGACTCCAAACATACATAAATACCTTTATACAAAAGAGCAAATATGCAAAATCAACAAATAACGGTGTGCGGAAGCAAAATAAACGGCATTAACAATTGTGCATTACACACGCAAATCTAAAAGCATATTAGTAAATATATATTAAAACGACCATCAATCGCCTATTATGTGCCACAATAAAAAATAAATAATTTCGCATATTACACAAAAAAAAATGTAATGCAAACATATTTTCAGCAACAATCAATCGCTGATTGCCGCTACATAATGCATCGCGCATTAAAATATGTAAACGCCTAATATATGTGCCACAATAAAAAAATAAAAAAAATAAATAATTTCGCATTTTACACAAAGAGAAATTAAACAAACATATTTAGACGGCAATCAATCCTTGATAGCCGCTCATGCATCGCGCATAAATATGTGAATATAGCCACACTGGAAAAAAAGGGAAAGCATAACGAAACCTATATGCCACAACTTAATAATTGCCAGTGCTCCGCCACCTTTTTAATGCATATGTGAATATAAGTGCGGCCGATCATTTCTTTCTGTGTGCCAGGCAAGAAAGGGGAAACTGGTACCGACAGCAGTTCGTGAGGAGCCCCTCCAGTCCTCGGCAGTCGCACTTGATAGTCGACCACTTGAGTTTGTTTATGTGGGCGCACATACTTGCATGCACGCCGCAGCGTCCGGCCGCTACATTGTGGACGGTGTCGCATAACAACATAAGCTGTACTCAGTAAAATCGACAAGACGACCGCCGCGGAGTCGGATGCTTTTGCGCATCGGATCATAAAAGAAAAATATACAAGTAATCAAATCTTATGGCTGCACAATGTACACTGGAAAACACTTAAAAGTAGCATTGTATTGAGACCACTTGGCCCGGCGGCTTTAATAGTTACATTTTCTTGATGTTATATACACATATAAATAATATTAAATTACAGATCCCAACGTATTCGTTAGGATCGACAAAGCACCCCACTAACGATAAGTACAAGCAAACAAGATACACGTACTCAAGAAAAATATCCAAAAAAATTTAAAGAAAAGGGAAAGAAAAAGAATACGCTACATCCCTAAAACTATATATTATCCGTATTATTTTTAAACGTATTCATACATTCATAATACACATCTTTTTACAAATTTCTATACCTTATATATTTTTTTTTCTAATTCAAATTTTTTATTATACCCTTATCACCCCAATATTCCTATATACATTTTACCAGAAGGGCGCAAACAGTTGAGCGGCAGTGTAAGCGGCCAATGCTTGTACTCGAAGCTCCTCCACGGCTCGCAAGCACCGCTGCTCGCGCTCTTCTTCTCTTCTCTCGCTCTCCTCCCTTCCCGCAAGGTATTCACCACTCCGCGGTCCCGCGGTATTTCTACTGTTAGTGTTAAGGTAGTCTTAAGTTACAAGTGCGCGAATAAAGTACGGAATTTTCGTGAAGTCAATCCCGAGTGTTTCATTTCAGGGAGAATCAGCAGCAGCCGCAGCAACTACAACCACGGCAATTTTCCGCCCACTCCATTTCATGGTCCTTCGAGCCGGATGAGCTCTGATCCTGCCAGCGCTCCTTGCGGAAAATTCAAGATAAGTACGGCTTTAAATCCTATTCCGTCCGTGGTCGCCATTTTCGTTTTTCCAACGGCGTTTATTCTTTCCGTCCATCCGTATCAAGTGAAAAGTGAAAATATATAAGTACATGCGCCCAGCCACCGTGATTACTTTTTTTTAAGTGCATAAACAAGCACTTTGCCAATACCGGCCCCCTAATTCGTCTCACGGTGCTCCGCTGATATCCAAGCGCATGTACATATATATATATATACACTGTCCAAAATTCACTGTTATCGTCCGCTGCTAAACTGCTGTTTTTTTTTTGTTTGTGCCTCAATAAAATATACAACCCAATACAAATACAACAATACAATACAATATACAAATTTAATTAAATTCAATTAAATATACACATACATATAATCACCAAAAATTTCACATACACACAAATATACATAGCCATATACATACATTACGACATATCCATTGTCATACATAGATTCCAACGATATTCACATACACACAGTCGCGACTTACACAGACTTGCCAAGTGCAAGTTCTTTCGTCTCCTCTTTGTTCGTTATTGCCCTGACAAAAAACCAGCGCATAGCGACGAGAGAATACCCTATTGTCGAGACATAAAATAAAATAAATAAGTCCGACGATAAAATTTAAAAATAAATAATTTAATAAAAAAAAAAAAGGGAAATAAACGATTGTTTTAATTATTATTATTATTGATTATTATTTAATAATTATTTAACCCAAATAATAATTTTTTTTTACAAGCTATTTCTGGCTCCCATTTCTGGTTCCTAAATTAAAATAATAAAATTGTGGTCCTAAATCCGGTAGCTATTTATATAAATTTAAACTTGAATTTTCTAGCTATATCTAGCTATTTTATATCTGTTTTGTAGCTATTTTCTATATATTAGCTATTTTTTTTTTTTGCTTTTCGGGATTTTCAGTCGGTAGCGATTTTTTATAAATCCTTGGCTATTATCCAGACTCCAGCTGTAGCTATTTTTTAGCTATTTTTCCAGAAATTGCAATTTATAGCTTTTTTTTTATAAATTTGAGCTACTGTTTTTTCTAGACTCCAATATAGCTATATCTTCTTGTGGACTTCACTCTAGCTGTTGCTTTTGTGAATCCTCCTAGCTATTTTTTCACACTGAGTTTTAGCCATATGAAATCCGGTAGCTATTTTTTTATAAATTCAAGTTTATAGCTATTTTCTATATTAGCTATTCATTTTCGGGATTTCCAGTCGGTAGCGATTTTTATAAATCCTTGGCTATTATCCAGACTCCAGCTGGTAGCTATTTTTTAGCTATTTTTCCAGGAATTGCAATTTATAGCTTTTTTTTTATAAATTTGAGCTACTGTTTTTTCTAGACTCCAATATAGCTATATCTTCTTGTGGACTTCACTCTAGCTGTTGCTTTTGTGAATCCTCCTAGCTATTTTTTCACACTGAGTTTTAGCCATATGAAATCCGGTAGCTATTTTTTTATAAATTCAAGTTTATAACTATTTTCTATATTAGTGTAATGATGAACTCCAGTTAAGAACACAATTCCGTCCTGAGTTGAATGCAGCCGTCGGGCTGACTTTATATTTATTCAATTTATTCTTTTGATTTTAGAGTAGGCAGAAATGGTTCTGCCAGCTCAACGTCTACAGAGTATCTGATTTTACAGTTTTGAATATATTTGGACTTAGGCTAATCCGCGTAGCTGCGCTGCCGGGTACGCCAGCAGCGGAGCGGCGTTCTTATGTATATCTTATATATCTAGGCTTATCGGGAGAGCGAGCTATGTATGTACGTATGTAATATGCATTTGGTCGGCGTGTGAATGCTGACCATGCACTTATACTTTTTGGCCTTCAAGTGGGCGATCATGTTACATCCGCCCTGGGTCTAACTGCGTGCATAGACATAAACATAAACATAGCAACCAAGTGCTGCCATATGTTAATATGCTATTTTATTTAATTGTTCTTAATATGGCATAGGCACATACTACATCTCCCTCCTTTTGAAAAATAACGTAATAATATGAAGTTATTTTCAAGTATATAAATTTTTTTTTTTGTTTTTCTGAGTGAGCGGGTGTGGTGGGGATTTTTTTTCTTAGGATATTCGACACAGTGGTCTAGCTCAGCTTGTAGTTTTTGAGCTTTCGACCATTGGGGCGGTGGAGTGTTCGTATATAATAGCCACTTTATGTGCGCTATTCTCTTTTTTTGCTTTATTTTGAACACCGCCCCTGTTTTTACCCATCACACCAACACTCTACTCACTCAGATCGCTGTTCTCCAAAATTGCCGCCGTCTTGGTGAATAAGCATCGAATGCCGGGCATGCTGATCCTCTCACGTTCAGTGCTATAACGGTCCTGTCACGGTCGCCATGTAATGATGAACTCCAGTTAAGAACACAATTCCGTCCTGAGTTGAATGCAGCCGTCGGGCTGACTTTATATTTATTCAATTTATTCTTTTGATTTTAGAGTAGGCAGAAATGGTTCTGCCAGCTCAACGTCTACAGAGTATCTGATTTTACAGTTTTGAATATATTTGGACTTAGGCTAATCCGCGTAGCTGCGCTGCCGGGTACGCCAGCAGCGGAGCGGCGTTCTTATGTATATCTTATATATCTAGGCTTATCGGGAGAGCGAGCTATGTAAATTATGAGTCCTATAGTCCGGTGGTCCTCTTTTACAGATGGCTCCGTGGTATAGGGTTGATGTGCGTCGTCTCCTTGGGCTGGGTGTTATCCAGGCGCAACGTCGACTCTCCTGCGTCCTCAGTAAGTCCGGCTATTATGCCAGAGGTGAAGACGTCTTAGGAAGATTAGGATGGAGGGCGTGACTTTGCCCCCGTGGTCTTTCGATGGCCTTTTGGCTCAACGAGAATGTTCAATTAAAACAATTGGTATTTTACGGCTAAGTGCCGGAGTAGCTGATCTTTATTGTTGAGGTGCAAGCTTAGAACTGAAGAGTTTACAAAATATGGAGCTAAGTTTACCCTAACAGCAATGCATCGCGCCATCGAGACGAGTCGGCAAGCCGACTCAGCATTTCTTGCAGCGTGAGGCAACCAGCCTTCCGTTGCCGGGCGTTCTTTGCGCAGAGCGCTGAACTCCATTCTGGCGCGTCAGCATTCTATATGGAGAGCTACTTAGTTGCTATGGATTATGTTATGCGTTGTTAACTACTCCCCCCTCAAGTTTATGACCGTCCTCGGTCATGTTGAAAGTGTCGATGGTACGCTGTATCTCCCTGGAGGCTCGTCTTCTCCTTAATGCCAGATAAAGCGCGAAGGAGCCAATTAAGCCAATGTTTAGGGCCACACCAGCTATGAACCAGAGTTTAGGCGGGCCTTCAGATTCCACGTCATCCTTGAAGCTTTTAATGGAGAGCAGGTTTTCGTTGTTCATCCTGTGTAGCAGGGGGATGCTGAGCACGGGGTCATGCCCGACGATGCTAAGCAATGGGAAGCGCGCAATGCCTGGCTGCTTGCTTAAAGTTTTCCGTAGGTTCACGAATTCGGAGCCATTGATGGTCGCCGTTCGCTCGAAGGTCACCAGGTGGGTTCCCTCGACCATTACTTCTGGGCTGCCATCGGTGCTGACGCGCGCTGAAGCTTCGTTGATAATCACAACGCCGTCATCTACGGGAGTAACTTCCTGCAAGTGGCTGGGTTGAGTGTGGCATTGGGCTGCGTTCCCTGCGTGGAGTGAGCGCACACAAGTTTCGCGCCGAGACCGCTCGCAGAACGTGAAGTGCGTGGTGTCAGTGCATCCTGTCAGCGCAAAGGTGTCATGTTCGCATTCGGCCAACGTATCCTCGTCGAGGCGTAAGATGATGTGTTGGTGTGATACAGGGTAAACGGCGACTTTCTTGCAACTGAACTTGACTCTGGGATAGGCAATTAAAATATGAATGCTGTTTTCGGACTGGAGGACTCTAATCTTGGAGGCTTCTATTAAGCTGATGATAGGGGTGTCTTGTTCTACAAGAGACTTCAAGTCGGCATGGTCAAGAATCGTGGGATTTACAATGTGTGATTTGGCCAAAGTAATAGTGAGGATTAAATTTTGAATTTCAGTAGACAGCATCCTATTTCTTGCCAATAACGCTTCATATAAGTGTGGAGTGTCAACCAAGTCGCTTTTACGGGCGCGGATCACCTTATTAATGGTGTCAGTTAACCTGTTAATCTGCCTCTGGGTTTCGGAATTTATGGTTATCTGCCGGGAATTAGACTCAACTAGTTTTGCCTCAGTAATCTTTATTTTTAAAAGGTCCGTGGCATCGGGAGTGCCAGCCACTACCTTTAAAGTTGTACCTAGGAAATCTAGACTCCTGGCCATCCTATGATGGACCTTAAGGACGGACAACAGAGTTCTAAGGTGGTCCGTATCGACCTCTAGTAGTTTACGCATATGCGATTGGGGAAAGGACTCGGACAATTTTGCTGTCTCGTCTATCATGACAGCGAATTCGGACAAGTTGCTTGAATGTTTTAAGAGGTCACGCTGTTCAAAAACCAGCACGTTACCATCTACGACAGGGATGTAGTTGGCATGCGAAAAGTCGGTGATCCGTGCATTCGCTAATGCCAGTGTAATGAGCGTCGTGATGGTAAACCTGGAATTTAGATATAGGGTGAGGCTGTAGTGCTCGGGCTTTCTTAAAGTAACCTACTAACTTACTGCAAGGGGGGTGCCTACTTAAGGTTGTCCTTGTGGACCACCCTCCCCTTAATAAGAACAGACGTTCCCAGGTCTGCTTGCACTTTTTGTTCCGTGCATAGTGGGGTTAGCTTATTTCCTAACCTCTTGTTGTTCTTTACAAACACGCGTTCCCCTACCTCAAACACACGGTTTTGCCGGGAAGGGTTGCATCTTCCGATGCTGTCTTGCTGAGCCTTTGCTAATCTTGCCTTGATTTCCAGGCAGCGCTCGTGGGCCCCTGAGTGAAGAACCTCAATTGGTCTCTCACGAGTAACTGAGTGCACGGTTCTGTTGTATTCCACCATGGCTCTCAAGATTAGCTCTACTGTGTCATTTGTCTTTTTTTCCAACTTCAGGCATCTGGCTATTTCTGCCAAGGTGCTGTGGAATCGTTCAACTTGGCCATTGGACACGCTGTGCAGAGGGGGCGCGTTCACAATGTCGATGCCGTAGTTGTTTTTGAGCATTGACGTGATTGTCTCTGAGTTGAAAGCGGGCTCATTGTCGCAATAGATTGTTTTGATGGTGGGAAAAAGGTTAACAATCTGCAATAGGGGGCCAGTGATGTCCACTATTGTCCTAGATGCGATCGGTTGCACTACTGCAAACTTAGAGAATTTGTCAATGCACGTCAAGAACAGCTTCTTGTCTGTTGAAAATATGTCAATGTGCACCATTTCGCCAGCATGACTGGGTATGGGCGTTTCCCCAAGCTCTTGCTTTTTCGGGTGCCTGTCGTACTTTGCTTGGGTGCATACCCTGCAATTTGCAACCACTTCCTTTGTCATGCTGCCCATTTTTGGAAAATAGTAGTCTCGAAGGACTTGTTTGACATTTTCCTGCGCGGCTCTGTGTGCACGGTTGTGCTCTGCAGTGACAATTTCGTACTGCTCGTTTTTATCAGTTATATCCGCCACGACATTCTTGCAGTGACGGAACTGAGTGGCTGGGAAGTGGGTGATGAGGTCGTGTTGGAAGCTCGCCAGTGTAGGCAAGTCGCAATGGATAGCATTCACGACGTCAGGGTTAACAACTTCTTTGAGAGTTTTTAACAGGTCACCCTTGTCAGCGAAACTGATCAAGTGGCGAGTTTTGCTTCGGAACAGCACCAGGGTTCGCTTAAGCGGGAAACGTGCTGCTTCCAGAATGATCTGGTTCCTAAAGCAATTTAAGGGTTTGTCTGTGGTTTCGACCGTGTAGGTCAGGGACAGCTCACTGTGAATAGTCGCAGCGTCTGACTGGGGTTCGTCTTGTAAGGCGTTAAGATTTTGCCTGGACAGTGCATCTGCCACGAAATTTTCCTTGCCAGGTTTGTAGAAAATCTTGGCATTGTATTGGTCTATATAGGCTTTCCATCTCTTAATCTTAGCGTTCGTGTTTTTGTCGGCAACAGCGAACGTGAGAGGCTGGTGGTCGGTGAATATGTTGATTTCCCTAGAGCCGTACAGAAAGTTTTGAAGTTTACCTAAGGCCCAAACAATGGCTAGCAATTCCCTTTCGTTTGTGGCATAATTTTGCTCAGCCTGTCTCAGGGTGCGGGAAATCATGGTGATCGGCCTACCTTCTTGCGAAAGGACCGCACCGATGCCACTTGCTGACGCATCTGTGGTGAGGTCAAAGGGCTTTTGAAAGTCGGGGTATTTGAGTATGACATCCTCTGATGCCAAAATGTTACGAAGCCTTTGAAATGCGTTGCGTTGAGTTTCATTAAACTCCACACAAATCTTCTTAGACATATGCCTACTCACCGAGCCGTTTTCCCCTTTCAGGATGTCAGTTATCGGGCGAGCTATGGTTGCAAAGTCTTTGATGAAGACTCTGTAGTAACTGGCCAAACCAAGGAATGATCTAACACCGTAGACACTTTTGGGTTCAGGGTATTCCTGAATGGCCTTTACTTTTTCTGGGTCGGACTTAGTCCCGTCCTTGCTTACTATGAAGCCGAGGTACTCAACACTGTCTTTAAAGAATCTTGTCTTTTCCTGGCTCACCCTCATGTTCGCCTCGATCAAGCATTTTAGCACAGTGTCGATGTGGCGGACATGGTCGGACTCGTTTTCTGAGAAAATTATGACATCATCCACATAGACGTAACATATTTTCCCGATTTGCTCTCTCAGTACATCGTCTAGGGCTCTTTGAAAAATGCTGCTTGCATTTCTCAATCCGAACGGCAGACGGCAGAACTCGTATTTGCCGCCATTCACCGAGAACGATGTCTTCTCGCGGTCGTGTTCCGCGAGGTAAATTTGATGGTACCCTGACTTCAGGTCAAGGGTAGTGAAGAACTTTGCCTTGCCCAGATTCGCTAAAATCATGGGGATGCTAGGCATCGGGTACCGGTCAGGAATAGTTCGCTCATTTAGCTTCCTAAAGTCAATGACCAATCTCTTGTTCTGGTTCCCGAAGGCGTCGGTCCCCTTTTTGTCAACAACCCAGGTCGGGCTGTTATAGGGAGACCTTGAGGGCCTGATGATGCCGTCTTTCAGCAGTTGTTTGACCTCGTTGTTCACAAAGTCAGAGACACCCATAAGATTTGGGTACGCTCTTGAGTACACCGGTTCATTATCAATTGTCCGAATTGTGGCAGTGACAGCGGTGTTAAAAGGAAGAGCTTCATTTGCCGTGGAGAAGGCTTTCTTCCTCCTTATTATTGTGTCCTTGAACTCCTTTTTAACGGAGTCAGGTACAACAATGTCGTTTACATCAGTGAAATTAACACTGGGGCAGCTGAAATAGTGAAGCTTTTCAGCGATGCCCTGGTACTCCAGGGAGTCCTCTGCAAGGTTGAGCTTTACCCCGGCCTGTGTTAACAGGTCCAAGCCTATGATAGCGTCGAACGAATTGAGAGAATCCAAAAGGAAAAATGGGGAGGTGTGCTTGAAGACCTTCATCAAACATTTGTGTTTGATCTCGGTGGAGCCGTGTATTGAGCTCACCGAGAAAGGGCTGGCGACCGGCATCACATTTTTCAGCTCCTTTACGGGCCTAATGTAGTTTTTTGCCGCGCCGGTATCGATTAGCATCTTTAAAGTTCTCCCAGCCAGCCGTCGTTCAATGAACGGCAACCGGGAGCGTCCCCTAAAAAATTCAACGAGTCGACACTGGGAGCGTACTCATTTTCGCTGTCGATTTCCTCGACTGCAGCCTTTGCTGCCTTCTCATACTCCTCTTGGGTCTCTTTTTGCTTAGGGGCCTTTTGGACAACGTTATTAAGCCGTTGTCGTCCCTGTCCTGTCGAACGTTCTGAGGGATTCCTCCACTTGAACGCGTTCGATACATTAGGGTGATTCTGATTATATTCAGCGCGCTGCCTGGACCTGGAGGATGGGTCGACCTCCATAGGCTGGGGTGCTTGCGCCTGAGTGTCATTGTTGGATTTCTGTCGTTTTAAGAAATGGGGATTTCTGTCCTGTCCCTGTTCCTGCTTATTTGATTTGCCCTGGAAACGGCTCCTGCCGTCTGCCGCCGAATGCGCTCGCTCCTCTACGGCCTTGGCGTAGGAGTTAGCAAACATGCTTCTCTCTATGCTTGCCTCTGCTTCTCTAGCTAAAGCCAGTGCAGATGGCAAGTCTCTGGGTTGCGCCGGGAAGACCACAGCTCTAAGGGACTTTTTAAGCCCTGAAATAAAAGCATGCAGGGCGTCGGCTCTGACCTCAGCATTAAGCAGGTCAGCACCCTCTTGATCATGCGTCATTACGATTTTGTTTGTGACAAGCGTTAGCTTCTTCTCAACTTCATCGTAGTATTGCATTAATGGTAGGTCTCCTTGCCTAACCATTTCCAATCCTTGCCTCAATAGGCGTAAGGATGTTTTGTCTGAGTACGTGCAGTCTAATCTGGCCAAAATGGCATCGAAGTTCAAAACCGTGTTATGGGATACGAGTAGAGCCCCAGCCGCGCCACGGATTTTATTCCTTAATATGGCAACAGCCTGATAATGGGCACTGCTGCCATTGTATGGCTTAAACAGCTCGTAGGCGTATATGGCCGATTGTCTCCAGGCCACGTACTCGTCTTGGGTACCGGAGAACTCCGGTACCGATTTTATTATGTCAAGGGGAATTTCGCACCTAATCTCGGGGTTGACAGAGACTTTTTCATAAGTTATGATTTGTGGTGCTTCCACCTGCAAACTCTGTACCCGCTCAGCTAGGGAATTTAGTTGAACTTGGAAGTGGGATTGCTGTTGCGACAATGCCTGTCTGACGGCATTGTCGATAAGGGCCTGAATCTGACTGGGGTCCATGGTATTATGTGCCGGTGCCCTATCCAATGTCTGACCTAATGCTTGGCCTACTTGCTCCTCGTCCCAGCTATCCGCGCTTTCGTATTCGACCTTAATACTTCTATAGTTATGTGCCCAATTCATTGATTGTAGGTTGGCACATCACAAATATACTGTTGCCGAGCCCAATTGATCGGCTAAGTGGAGTGGCAAGAAAAGGTATGCAGTAAAATTATACCAAAGTATGCTATAATTATTTATCCGTTGAAAGTATGCAATAAAACTTTGATACTCTGAATGCAATCGTTTTTATTAGCAGGGGTATGCAACAAAAATATTTGGTTTTGCAAAAGTATGCAGCACTTATTATTATATTTTTAAGATATGCAATGGTTTTTATTAAAGTGGTATGCAATGAAATTTTTTAGTTTCAAAAGTATGCAATACTTATTTTTAAGGTATGCAATAGTTTTTATTAGAGTGGTATGCAATGGAATTTTTTAGTTTCAAAAGTATGCAATACTTATTTTTAAGGTATGCAATAGTTTTTATTAGAGTGGTATGCAATGAAATTTTTTAGTTTCAAAAGTATGCAATACTTATTTTTCTGTAAGGTATGCAACAAGAATTTGCTCTGCCGAAAATATGCAATGCTTTTGAAACTGATTTACACACGCACAACTATTACGTGGCCAGTCACGAATTCTTTCTTTGTGTTTCGAAGAAGTCAAATGTAAAACTTACATGATTTCTAACTTAACTACCCTGTTAAATTAGTTGTCAAGTTCGAATTTCAGTTGGGCGCCAATTATGAGTCCTATAGTCCGGTGGTCCTCTTTTACAGATGGCTCCGTGGTATAGGGTTGATGTGCGTCGTCTCCTTGGGCTGGGTGTTATCCAGGCGCAACGTCGACTCTCCTGCGTCCTCAGTAAGTCCGGCTATTATGCCAGAGGTGAAGACGTCTTAGGAAGATTAGGATGGAGGGCGTGACTTTGCCCCCGTGGTCTTTCGATGGCCTTTTGGCTCAACGAGAATGTTCAATTAAAACAATTGGTATTTTACGGCTAAGTGCCGGAGTAGCTGATCTTTATTGTTGAGGTGCAAGCTTAGAACTGAAGAGTTTACAAAATATGGAGCTAAGTTTACCCTAACAGCAATGCATCGCGCCATCGAGACGAGTCGGCAAGCCGACTCAGCATTTCTTGCAGCGTGAGGCAACCAGCCTTCCGTTGCCGGGCGTTCTTTGCGCAGAGCGCTGAACTCCATTCTGGCGCGTCAGCATTCTATATGGAGAGCTACTTAGTTGCTATGGATTATGTTATGCGTTGTTAACTTGTATGTACGTATGTAATATGCATTTGGTCGGCGTGTGAATGCTGACCATGCACTTATACTTTTTGGCCTTCAAGTGGGCGATCATGTTACATCCGCCCTGGGTCTAACTGCGTGCATAGACATAAACATAAACATAGCAACCAAGTGCTGCCATATGTTAATATGCTATTTTATTTAATTGTTCTTAATATTGCATAGGCACATACTACATTAGCTATTCTTTTTCGGAATTTCCAGTCGGTAGCGATTTTTATAAATCCTTGGCTATTATCCAGACTCCAGCTGGTAGCTATTTTTTTTAGCTATTTTTTCAGAAATTGCAATAAACTGAATTTTAGCTATATTGTACTTCATTTAAGCTTTTTTCCAGTTGATTTAAGATCTATTGGGGCCTTATTTCACAAAAATTGGGATTTTTTTTCCTTCGTGCTCCAATCTCCAGATCCCAATTGCAACTTTCTCCCGAATTCCGACGGGATCCTTTGTCCATCCAGATTTGGACGCCCTCTGGGTCTGGTTCCTTTTCAATTCCACATTTTTTGCGGCGTGCAGGCCTTCTTGACTTCCTTCTCTTAGGGCATAGCTGAGCATGCCCCTAGAGGGAGACAAGAAAAAGACCACCGCACCTGGAAAAGAACAAAAGTTCAACCCGCAATCTCCGCTATCCACTCGCGGTAAGCCAGCACCCAAGTCCGTTAGTCCTAGGGTCAAACCCGCGACTCCCACTCCGAAAGCAAAGGTTTTGCCATCGACCAGTTCGAAGGCAACTCCTAGGTTGGTCATTTCCCGACCAGTGACGCGAGCGTCTAGTGAGTCTTCTCTATCCGAGAGTCCCTCCGCTGTCGGGACTGATTTCCTCCGCGTCACACGCTCTAACACAAAGAAAATGGCATCCTCTGAGCAGCCAACGCCCGCAAACGCAGCGTTGCATAAATTCATCGCCGTCAGCGATCGCGTAAGCCTTTTCGAAGCGAAGATCAACACTCCTGATCAAGCCTCTCCGTCCCTACACACGTTACAAGTCCGTCTGCAACAGGTGCGAGCCTTATGGGACAAAGTGGAAAGAGAGTACGAAACATGCTCTGACCTAATGGCCCAAGAAGGATCCCTCGACACAATGCCTATTCTCCAGGCCAAATATGACTACTGCTACTCAGTATACGAGTCATGTGCAGCACAAATTGGCGAAACAATCGACAGAGCAACGCCTCAAGTCGCGCAAGTACCCTCTCAGCCGCTAATTGCGTCCGGCTGCCGCTTACCTCCATGCGACACGGAAGTCTTCGATGGCGACTACCTCCGATGGCCCACTTTCCGGGACCTATTCACGGCAATTTACGTAAACAACCCCAGGTTGACTCCGGTCGAGAAGCTATTCCACCTCCTTACCAAAACAAGTGGCGAAGCAAAAGCCATCGTGGCGAAATCTCCTCTCACGAATGATGGTTTTGCTTCGGCTTGGGAGGCGCTTCGAGATCGGTTCCAAAATAAGCGACTTTTAGTCAACAGCCAGCTCAAGCTTCTTTTTAACTTGAGTTCAATTTCGCAAGAATCTGGTCATGCTTTAAAAGAGCTACAATCCACGATTCAGGGGTGTTTAACAGCACTGGCGCATTCCCAGGTATCCACAGAAAACTGGGATTGTCTCTTGGTTTTCCTTTGCGCGAGCAAACTGCCAAGCAGACCCTGTCCTTATGGGAACAGTCGCTAACTGCCAAATCCGAAATCCCAGCTTGGGAAGAAATGAATGCCTTCCTGAGCGAAAGGTATCGGACATTGGAAGCCATCGAAGATATGAAACCGACTCAGGCGGTTCCAAAAAGGCTTCAATCCTTCGAGACAAAGGTCAGAACCAAACAGAAAGGGTGTGACTTATGTTCTAAGGAGAACCATCCGGTACGATTGTGCCCGCGTTTTCTTCTAATGTCTGTTGACTCGCGCTCCGGATATATAAAAAAGAAGCAGCTATGTCAGAATTGTTTTGCCAGAGGTCACCAGCTACGTGACTGCACAAGCACACACAGCTGCTTTACATGTAAGGGCAGGCACCATACGCTGCTGCATCGCAGCCCCCCAAATTCCGAAAATGCGAGTTCCTCAACCTCGCCCCCTACACAGCAACTTCCGAGACCCTCTAGCAGAAATGCATCGGCAAGCACCTCAGCGGTGCAAACTTTCTTCGCGTCCGGCACTTCAGCCGTCCTTCTGAGCACAGCGATGATTGACGTGTGCCATTTGGGGACGAACTACCGAGCCCGAGCCTTAATCGACTCGGGATCCGAGGCGACGTTCATTTCAGAACGCCTGTTCAACCTCATCAAGTTGCCATTCCGCAACACCCAGACCCAAGTCTCCGGGTTAAATCATTCGGTCTCCGCGAAATCCTCGAAGCTGTGTCACTTCGGGATTCGCGTTCCTACTAAGCCAGGTCTACAGTTAGACACTGAAGCGTACGTCCTTCCGGAGCTCTCAGGCAAACTGCCCTCCTATCCGATCCCTCGGAATTCTTTGAAGGACCTGCCCGCACTCCGCTGGGCAGATCCTACCTTTTTTGAGAGCTCTCAAATTGATGTACTGATCGGGGCTGACATTCTACCATCCATAATGATGGATGGCACCCGACAAAATATTTGCGGCTCGCTCCTGGGCCAAGAAACTATTTTCGGGTGGGTGCTAACGGGGCCGATTTCCAAGGGTAAGCCGAAACGGGTCGCATCCTTCACGACCCAGGTGCACCAAACAGGCGACCCTGAGTCGCCCGAGATAAAGGGCGAAGCCAAGTCGATAATAAATCGATGGCAACACCTCAAGGCAGAACATCAGCAGTTTAGTGCACGGTGGAAAGAGGAGTATCTCAAAGAACTCCATAAACGAAGCAAATGGCAATTTCCGACCAGGAACCTACAAGCCGACGATATGGTAGTTGTCAAGGAGGACAATCTACCACCGAACGAATGGCGGCTCGGCAGAATTGTTTCTGCCTTTCCAGGAGCCGACGATCGCATTCGAGTCGTTGAGATCCGTACGTCTCGCGGCACCATAAAACGCCCTGTCCACAAAGTAATTCTGCTACCGATGGAGGACAAAGAGTCCTCCGTTCCTAGGGATTAGGGCACTTCCCCCACTCCGGGGCCCAAATAGTAGTCGGCTCACACTAAGCTTTTTCATTTCTTTATTGGCAGACTTACTCACTTCCTCCAATAATGGCTCCTCGTCCTCGTACCACCCCGTCGTTGGAGAGCAGACGTACTCGAGGTATTAAATCCTACCGCTGCCGAGTCTGCTCTGGAATCCATCCTCTTCGAAAGTGCACGAGGTTCCACAAACTGAGCGCTGAAAAGCGCCTTCGGGCAGTACTTATTAATAAGTACTGCTCGAACTGCCTCGCCCATCAGCACTCAGGAGGAGACTGTCGCAGCCAAGAGGGATGCAAGAAGTGTGGAGGAGACCACCACACCCTACTCCACATGCACGAGGTCCTCCCCGCTCCGAACCCGGCAGCGCTACCAGCTCCGACGCGCAGAGAGCGCCATCCCGCTGCACCTCGTCCGGTCCGGATTTCCCGCACTCCGCCACCAGTCGCCAACAATCGCCCGCGTCAGCAGCAGCAGAAGGCTGTCCCCATACTGCCTACAGCCATCGTCGTGCTGGACACGGGCTCGAAGACCTTCGAGACCGGGGCCATGATCGACCCATGCATGCCGGTGAGCAGCATCGACCGGTCGTTAGCGGCTGCGTTCCAGCTGCCCATCACTCGGCTGGGAGGCAACGAGGTCTGCTCGGTGACACTCCGGTCCCGAACAAGCACCTTCCGACTCAACGTCGTCCTGAAGATCGAACCCAGCCTAAGGATCCGGACACCCATCCGAGCTCTGAGCGACGCCGCCAGGGCCAAGTTTGACGGTGTTCGTCTCGCGGACGAGCGCTTCCACCGGCCGGCCTCCATCTCCCTCGTGTTGGGATCAGATGTATATGCCAATTTGATCCAACCGGGGTTCCTAAAAATTGATGATGGGTTGCCCGTCGCGCAGAACACGGTGTTCGGATGGACCGT
>NW_022881446.1:0-17134 GCF_004382145.1 Drosophila mauritiana
TTCGTTACAGACAAAAATTAATAAGATCAAGAAATTGAGCGTGCTTGCAAAAACAACAAAATGAAGGAGCTAGAATACAAAATCGGAGGAAGCAAATTAATACTTTCGGAAGCGGACAGTTCTAGAATGGGAGGAAAGTTTGAGAATTTTTCGCCTGCGAAGCACAGGTGGAATCGTGTTCGCGCATTGCCCTACCCTACCTTAGACCACTTTCCTTAAGAGCATAGCTCTAGTGGTCCCTTCAGTGCCCTACGTCAGGAGAAACATCAGCCGAGTCAGTATTGAGGTTTTTAGAAAATCATATTTTCAATATCAATCAATACTTAATAATTAATAACAATATTTATATCTAAAAATAAGTACATACTAAAGGAACCAAGTAAATATAAAAAAATATAGACTAGGGTGACTCAACGGAATCTAAAGCAAGGTTTTTCACTCAGTTGCGAGATCAGAAAATGTAGTTTTAATTATATATACGAGATTATTATAATTAAAAAGTTATAGTTACTAGTGGCTAAATATATTTTTAGGAAGGAACATGGCTTTCATTTAATTCTTCAATAATTTTTTTTTGTTCTCTCCATAGTCTTGTTCTGTGAATTATTATTTTATTTATTTTTTCCGAGTTTTCTTTTCTCTTTTTTTCTTTCATTTTCTCTTTATATTTCAAATGGCTGCTCGCGCCGCTGCATTATTATTATTTGTTTATCTGCAGTGTGTATACAATATAAGATGACCTCTAGCAAAATTTATTCGGTTTACTACCGAATATTTCCAATAAAAATAAAGTTTTATTAATGAGACTCACTCAACTTTTCACTCCTCGGTGAAAGATCGATCTCCCGGCGCAGATGAGCTGAAACGAAAAGGTGGCTTTTTCCACTAACTCTATAAGGAGACATAATTTTGGATTACACGACTGCGATCAAACTTTTATAAATCTCTACTCTAATTTTCAAATGAGCACTTTCCAAAAAGGAAAAAAAAATTTAATTCGCTTAGGTTAGATCACTTACTATATAAAAATTTTAATCACTAATGAGAATTCAATTTAAATCCAAGAAAGTTATTAAACAGCATGACCGAGTTTCTTACTCGAGTACATATTCTTATAGCTTAACGTTAATCTTAAACTACAAAAAAAATTTTAATTTCTGCCACTCTATGTTCAGGATGGCGATCCGGTTGGATTAATACTCTCTAGTAAGGTTAGGTCTGACTTTCAACATTTTTCCGTATAATTAGAAATTCTGATCGATTTGACTTTGATTTAATTTAATTTTTGGGCGTTCTGGACTGCCAATCAAGCAAAACAAAAATTTTCCATTCACTCTAACCTCACACTACTTAGGCTGCATAGTAATTAGTTTAAATATCCCTCCTGGTGGCCCCGGCTTAGGGCGGTCGCTGTCCTGCTGCTGCGGCTGGTCCTTCGCTCCGGCTTGCTGGAAATGCGCTCCACTTCTTGGCCTGGCGCAGTTGCCGTCTCTCCTTCTGCCCGCCGGTGGCGGCTCCGTAAAACCGTGGGACCCGGGCAGTGATGTGAACGTATAAGATGCCCAGCGAAAACCCTCCGGGCTTCAATTTCGGCTGCGATTATATTCCCGCATCAAACTACAGTTCACCAATATTTCGAAATTCACTAACCTGCAATTTGACCCAGTCGAAGCTAGGATTTGGCGGCAAGGCGGCAGTGAGATGGCCGTGACAAACGCCGATCTCTTCGGCTGAATATCGCCGGGAAACACACGCCGGACTTATTTCGCGCACCACTATAGGCGAAGGAACGCCGTATTTTCGATATTTCGCGCGACAAAAAATCCCGTATGACCGCAAGTTAAAATTTTTCGCAACTTGACGCGTTGATTGTACAGATCGAAAAGAAGACAAACCGGAAACATTAGTCGAGGCGTAGGCCATCGGCGGAAACCACGATCAGCTGAACACACTTTTCTCCGATAACCGAAATATACCAAACTTATCGGGTGCAGCTAGTCTGGTATATTCTAGCTACTTCTTGCTACATCTAGTAAGACCTCAATTTAGTGTGTCACAGCTGACCGCCCTATCGATTATTCATCGAGATTTTTCTCACCTACTGCTTCAGTCGCCACTACAAAACCCCCCCGCTACACTCAGACTAGGGTACTCATAGACACACTAGGCTGAGACCGACTGGAAGCATCTTACTGCCGAATGTCTTGGCATGATAGGTACCCACGACTCGTCCTTGGAGATCCTCCAACTCGTAATACGCGTTGCCGATCTTCTTCCGAACTCGAGACTTTACGAACGTCGGTCCAAACTTGGCGTTGTAACCGGTTTGGAAACAGCTTGGCTTGAAATTCCGCCTATAAACTTATTGTCCTTCGACAAACGATACCACACGAGAACGGATATTATACCGCTTCTCGTTCTCGTTGTGCTTATTTCTCATCTGATCAACAGCTTGCTTCCGCATTATCTCGAAAGATTCGTGCCGGTCGAACTTTAGAGAACGATCGTCCAGAAGATTTAGGCGTCTGATCAACGAATACGTCGACCCTGAGGTGATCATGTGCTGCCCAAATACCATATAATAGGGACTGGTACCAACGCTAGAATGCGCAGCCGACCTCAACGCACAACATATTCGGCTGAGAAACTCGTCCCAGTCCTTCTGGTCGAGACGCAGATAGGCCCTGATTGCAGCAATTACTGATCTGTTCACGCGCTCCGAAGCATTTGCCTGAGGCGAGTGAACAGCGGTTAGCGTGTGCTTAACGCCGTACTGCTCCATAAGTTTCTGGAACGTCCTAGCTCGAAATTGAGACCCATTGTCAGACAATATCACTTCGGGGACTCCGAACGTCATGAACAACTCGTCTTCCAGATACTTTATGACGACGCTGGAATCAATCTTCTTTACGGGTTTCAAGAACACGTATTTCGAAAAATGATCCAGGACAATAAAGATACCTATGTTTCCGCTCCTTGACCTAGGATACGGTCCGAGAAAATCAATGAACAACCGCTGGAAAATCGCTGAGACTCAGGCGCTTTTCCCAATGGTGGTCTGAGAGTGAAATTTGGAGATTTTGTACTCTTACAAACCTCACACGCACTAATATAAGCCCTCACGTCTGAAACGAGACCGGACCAGAAATAATATCGCCGTATTCTTTCCAAGGTTTTGTGTATGCCACCATGCGCAGCTAACGGACTATCGTGCGCGCGAGCCAGAATCTTCGGTACTAACTCTTTGGGGACCCAAAGTTTCCAGGCGTATTCGTCATGCATCCGTTCTCCAGTCAGGTGCTCAGCTTTTCTATATAAAAACCCGCTCTCCACCTTGAGATCAGGAAAATTAGAGGTATTTTCCTTTACGGTCTCTACCAACTTTACGTAATCACCGGACTGGAAAAATTCAGAATCGAAATCAACAATTAAGTCCTCTTGCAAGTCCACCGCGGCCACCATCTCTTCGTTTACACGAGACAATGTATCCGGGACGACATTTAAAGATCCCTTACGGTGTTCAATCTCGAACTTGAATCTCTGCAAAGCTAATGTCCATCGCGCCAGTCGTGAATTTAGATCGTGATTGGACATTAGACACTTGAGCGAAGCATGGTCGGTTATTATTTTAAAAGGGAGTCCTTCCACGTATGCTCTGAAGTTTTTTAGAGCTACTATTGCGGCTAAACACTCCTGCTCTGTGACGGTATAATTTCGTTGAGCTTTGTTCAGCTTCTTCGAGACAAAGGCGATAGGACGCTCGTCACCTTCTTCAGACACTTGTACCAGCACGGCGCCCACGCCTGACTTGCTAGCGTCGCAATGTATGGCAAACGGCTTCGCAAAATCCGGACTACACAGGACTGGAGCTTTGCTAAGACACTCTTTGAGCTTGCTGAATGCTTCAATTGCCTCCTTCGTTAGTACAAACTTCCGCTTCGTGGTCATCAGGTCAGTCAAAGGTGCCGAAAGTGTCGCGAAGTTTGCGACGAATTTCCTGTACCATCCGCACAATCCCATGAAACTGCGCAAGCCTTTCAAACTTTTAGGCAATGGAAATCGGTGATCGCGGCCTTTTCAGGTTGTGTGAATTACGTCCTATAATGTGGCCCAAATAGCGTACTCGTCGCATACAAAAGTGACTTTTGGCGACGTTTAGCGTTAAGCCCGCGCGCTTTATCTGCAGGGCTAACTCCCTCAGTACATTCAAATGGCTTTCAAAACAAGAAGATACTATTAGTAGGTCGTCTAAATAGATAAAAACCTCGTTTCTCAAATGAGCCGGCACTACTTTGTCCATTAACAGTGACATAGTGCTCGTGGCGTTACACAACCCGAAAGGCATGACTTTAAACTGATATAACGGTCTACCCGGGACGGTAAAAGCTGTTTTGTCCCGATATTTAGGATCCAAAGGGACCTGCCAATATGCATCCTTCAGATCTAGGCTCGATATGTACTCGGCTCTCGGCAAACGACTCAGTATCCCGTTTATTTGGGGTAACGGATATGCATCCTTCTCCGTAAAACTATTAACCTTGCGACAGTCAAGACAAATTCTGACTTTGCCTGGTTTAGTCACCATCACGATCGGCGAAGACCAAGCACTCTCAGACTCCTCTATCACCCCTAAGCGTAACATCCGGTCGATTTCCGCATACATTGCTTTTTCGACGGCGGCGGGTACAGGGAAATGCCGTTGCTTCACAGGCCTAGCGGTGCCCACATCGATCGAATGAGAGACCAAATTCGTCTTACCTAACCCTTCTTGGCTAAAGGAAGGAAAACAGTTGATTACATTGGCCAACTTGGCTTTGTCACCTTCACATAATTCGTGCTGATCCACCACCGTTTGCTGGTTGGGCTCAGGCGACAATATCTCAGCTATTTTCAAATTAGCAGGAAGGAGGTCATATAGTTTCCAAAAGTCAATTCCCAAATAAAGATCCTGTTTCAACGATGGCACGACATACAACTTCAAAAGCTTTTTGATGTCACCGTATTCCACTTCTATTTTTAGCAGTACTACTATACGTTGAGAATTCCCGTCTGCTGTCGCAGCTTCTCCTATCAACGACTTAAGCTTCTCGTTTTCCATCGCAGCTTGCACTAACCCTCCTCCAATACAACTAATCGATGCGCCTGAATCCAACAATCCATAGACCAGGCGATTCAATAAGCGAATCGGTAGGAACGGTCGAGGGTCTCGTGGTCCTGTTGGAATAGAATGATGTAATCCAAACTGGCTTTACTTTTTTGACATTCTTCCAGAACAATTTCAAGCGTCGCGCACTACGAGATTTCCGTTTAAGAATTGCAGGAGTTTTTCTGGAATCCGAAATGCAGACGTAATTCCGAAATTTTGCTGTGAAGCAGTCTAATAGCCGGTTTAATTGGTACGTCAGGGAGGGGTAGAGACACACTTTTATCGGTGTTCTCTACTGATCGGTCATTGTTGACTGATTCCGTGCGGCATTCGAAGTCTTCGGTTTGACTGGCAACTTCGACATGCCGACCTTGAAGTTTTTTGAGCATTTTCTACAACTTGGTTTGTAGGTGTTTGCTGCACCACACCCGTAACAAAACACTCGTCTTTCGGCTATACATTCTTGGTATCGGTGTCCTTCGACTCGGCAATTCCAACACACTAGGGAAAAAGCTTCGATGTCGTTCTCAGCTCCGTATGTTGACCTTACGTCATCTTCACTCTCCTGACAGACCTCGGCGATCTCACGTTTAAACGGAGTATCTTTCGCGTAGCTACTACATCTTCTGACGTCAGCCAGGAATGCCTCCCTTCGCTTACAAATCTCCCTCAACTCCGACACCGTTCGGACATCTAAGTTTAGAATTTCGTGGCGGATCTCAGGACGAAGGTTACTTCTTAGCACGCGGACAAGTTTGTTGGCTGTCCAAGGCTGTTCTAGCTGGTCGACTAACTCGAATACCGTGTCGTAGAAACTATCAAAAGTTTCATTTGGTTTTTGTTTGGTATTCCTGATCAGTTCTTCTATGTCCCCATCGTCGCGACTCTGTCGAAATTGCAGTCGTAGGGCTGTGCAAAACCTCTCCCACTGAATTTCACCGTTGGCTTTATGATAACGCCAAAAGAAGTCGTTCGCCTTGCCTTCGAACAATACACTTATGTTCCTACATAACAAGTTGAAATTTCCATTCAACGTCTGCCTGGTAAGCGCTTCGACTCTGTATATAAAGTTGTCCACTGACACTCCTACACCAGAATATTTTATTTTCCAACCATTTAATATGTGGACGACTTTATCTGGCCGATCAAACAAATCGGAAGAAGCGCTTCGTGGAGAAGGAACAGGATTTGGCGATGCTAAATACTGCCTCTCATATGCATTTGGGTGATCAACGGACATTTCACTGGCTGTAACGACTACAGCCGGACTCGGAGTGGGCATCATTCGCTGCATGCTTGAGGTGATAGCGTTTTGTACTAAATCAGCCATCTTCTCTGACAACGTTGCTAGCAGCCTACGCTCCATGGCTAACAAAGCTGCTGCATTAGCACTTACAGCGCTTGAACTAGCTTCGTTTGTGTTAACACCGCTAGCTGATGTCGAAGGACCCCCGTCTACTGTTGCGGCTGGCAAATTTTTAGTTTTACTGCGAGTTTCTCTCCCCACCCTTTCGGTCGCTTCGGCTGGAGGCCTATAGGTTAGTTTGCACCTCGGACAGATCTCACTTTTTTAAAATGATTGCCAATGCACTCCCTGTGAAATTCATGGTGACAGGTTGTCACATACAAATCTTGTGTGCTGATCTCGGCTGCACATAATTTACAGACAGGGTTTAAGACACTAGGAGATTTCCTAGTTGGTGATCGGTCTAACCCCATCATACTTGCGAAAATTTATGGGTTCAAAAATGGCGAGCAAAAATAGAATAAACTTATACGTAAAAATATCAACGATAAGGTGCGAAAAGATAATAAAACTGAACTCTTGGCTTGATGTTCTCCTTTCGTAGGGCTGTCTATTATTTTGGCTCAAAATTCTCACGAAGGCGTGAAGGAGTTTCGTTAAAAGAAGATTTTCCATGTTAGACTAAATTTCAACACCACCAGTAGGTGTAACAGTGAAGTCCTGGATCGTGCCTTTTCCTTGGCACGAATATTCCAACCTATAGGAAACTTTATCTTATTTAAAACGAATATTAAAAAGGAGGAAAATCGTCAACTATATGAGGATCTTGCATTTCTCTTGAGTAACGCGAAGATTTTCCGTCATGTTACGTTCATGATCTTTTTTTAGAATAGCGTTTAGTTAGCTCAAGGAAGCAGATAAAACCGGGACAGAAACCTAACCGAAGTTACTGTTACTCTGTTTTCCTCAGCAAAATCCACATTTCCTTTTGCTACACATAGGAAAATTTTTGGGATCAGTCTTAGTTATGGCCAGTCAGCAATATTAGTATTGACTTGACGTGTACTCCACAAACAATTCTAAACACAAAAATTTTTGGAAAAGAGACAGAAAATGTAAAGAAAGGATTGAAGATATTAATTCGCGAGTCTTAATGAATTAAAAAAAAAACACACTAAGGCCCCACACGTTGGGCGCCACTTTATCATATTTATTATTATGATTAACTAAACTGTAATGTGTAACGAAATAAAATGATGAAAGACTGGAGTACCTGTACTTGCGGGCGCACGCTTTAGAGGCCGGCTCTAGCTCATGGCAATGGGTGTGGTGGTCTTGCTTGTACAGATCTCTTTTCGTTACAGACAAAAATTAATAAGATCAAGAAATTGAGCGTGCTTGCAACAACAACAAAATGAAGGAGCTAGAATACAAAATCGGAGGAAGCAAATTAATACTTTCGGAAGCGGACAGTTCTAGAATGGGAGGAAAGTTTGAGAATTTTTCGCCTGCGAAGCACAGGTGGAATCGTGTTCGCGCATTGCCCTACCCTACCTTAGACCACTTTCCTTAAGAGCATAGCTCTAGTGGTCCCTTCAATATCAATCAATACTTAATAATTAATAACAATATTTATATCTAAAAATAAGTACATACTAAAGGAACCAAGTAAATATAAAAAAATATAGACTACGGTGACTCAACGGAATCTAAAGCAAGGTTTTTCTCTAAGTTGCGAGATCAGAAAATGTAGTTTTAATTCTATATACGAGATTATTATAATTAAAAAGTTATAGTTACTAGTGGCTAAATATATTTTTAGGAAGGAACATGGCTTTCATTTAATTCTTCAATAATTTTTTTTTGTTCTCTCCATAGTCTTGTTCTGTGAATTATTATTTTATTTATTTTTTCCGAGTTTTCTTTTCTCTTTTTTTCTTTCTTTTTCTCTTTATATTTCAAATGGCTGCTCGCGCCGCTCCATTATTATTATTTGTTTATCTGCAGTGTGTATACAATATAAGATGACCTCTAGCAAAATTTATTCGGTTTACTACCGAATATTTCCAATAAAAATAAAGTTTTATCAATGAGACTCACTCAACTTTTCACTCCTCGGCGAAAGATCGATCTCCCGGCGCAGATGAGCTGAAACGAAAAGGTGGCTTTTTCCACTAACACTATAAGGAGGCATAATTTTGGATTACACGACTGCGATCAAACTTTTATAAATCTCTACTCTAATTTTCAAATGAGCACTTTCAAAAAGGAAAAAAAAATTTAATTCGCTTAGGTTAGATCACTTACTATATAAAAATTTTAATCACTAATAAGAATTCAATTTAAATCCAAGAAAGTTATTAAACAGCATGACCGAGTTTCTTACTCGAGTACATATTCTTATAGCTTAACGTTAATCTTAAACTACAAAAAAAATTTAATTTCTGCCACTCTATGTTCAGGATGGCGATCCGGTTGGATTAATACTCTCTAGTAAGGTTAGGTCTGACTTTCAACATTTTTCCGTATAATTAGAAATTCTGATCGATTTGACTTTGATTTAATTTAATTTTTGGGCGTTCTGGACTGCCAATCAAGCAAAACAAAAATTTTCCATTCACTCTAACCTCACTTTAATCACTACTTAGGCTGCATAGTAATTAGTTTAAATATCCCTCCTGGTGGCCCCGGCTTAGGGCGGTCGCTGTCCTGCTGCTGCGGCTGGTCCTTCGCTCCGGCTTGCTGGAAATGCGCTCCACTTCTTGGCCTGGCGCAGTTGCCGTCTCTCCTTCTGCCCGCCGGTGGCGGCTCCGTAAAACCGTGGGACCCGGGCAGTGATGTGAACGTATAAGATGCCCAGCGAAAACCCTCCGGGCTTCAATTTCGGCTGCGATTATATTCCCGCATCAAACTACAGTTCACCAATATTTCGAAATTCACTAACCTGCAATTTGACCCAGTCGAAGCTAGGATTTGGCGGCAAGGCGGCAGTGAGATGGCCGTGACAAACGCCGATCTCTTCGGCTGAATATCGCCGGGAAACACACGCCGGACTTATTTCGCGCACCACTATAGGCGAAGGAACGCCGTATTTTCGATATTTCGCGCGACAAAAAATCCCGTATGAACGCAAGTTAAAATTTTTCGACGCACTTTCGCAAGTGCTTTTTCTTTTCTAGCTACTTCTTGCTACATCTAGTAAGACCTCAATTTAGTGTGACACAGCTGACCGCCCTATCGATTATTCATCGAGATTTTTCTCACCTACTGCTTCAGTCGCCACTACAAAACCCCCCCGCTACACTCAGACTAGGGTACTCATAGACACACTAGGCTGAGACCGACTGGAAGCATCTTACTGCCGAATGTCCTTGGCATGATAGGTACCCACGACTCGTCCTTGGAGATCCTCCAACTCGTAATACGCGTTGCCGATCTTCTTCCGAACTCGAGACTTTACGAACGTCGGTCCAAACTTGGCGTTGTAACCGGTTTGGAAACAGCTTGGCTTGAAATTCCGCCTATAAACTTATTGTCCTTCGACAAACGATACCACACGAGAACGGATATTATACCGCTTCTCGTTCTCGTTGTGCTTATTTCTCATCTGATCAACAGCTTGCTTCCGCATTATCTCGAAAGATTCGTGCCGGTCGAACTTTAGAGAACGATCGTCCAGAAGATTTAGGCGTCTGATCAACGAATACGTCGACCCTGAGGTGATCATGTGCTGCCCAAATACCATATAATAGGGACTGGTACCAACGCTAGAATGCGCAGCCGACCTCAACGCACAACATATTCGGCTGAGAAACTCGTCCCAGTCCTTCTGGTCGAGACGCAGATAGGCCCTGATTGCAGCAATTACTGATCTGTTCACGCGCTCCGAAGCATTTGCCTGAGGCGAGTGAACAGCGGTTAGCGTGTGCTTAACGCCGTACTGCTCCATAAGTTTCTGGAACGTCCTAGCTCGAAATTGAGACCCATTGTCAGACAATATCACTTCGGGGACTCCGAACGTCATGAACAACTCGTCTTCCAGATACTTTATGACGACGCTGGAATCAATCTTCTTTACGGGTTTCAAGAACACGTATTTCGAAAAATGATCCAGGACAATAAAGATACCTATGTTGCCGCTCCTTGACCTAGGATACGGTCCGAGAAAATCAATGAACAACCGCTGGAAGAATCGCTGAGACTCAGGCGCTTTTCCCAATGGTGGTCTGAGAGTGAAATTTGGAGATTTTGTACTCTTACAAACCTCACACGCACTAATATAAGCCCTCACGTCTGAAACGAGACCGGGCCAGAAGTAATATCGCCGTATTCTTTCCAAGGTTTTGTGTATGCCACCATGCGCAGCTAACGGACTATCGTGCGCGCGAGCCAGAATCTTCGGTACTAACTCTTTGGGGACCCAAAGTTTCCAGGCGTATTCGTCATGCATCCGTTCTCCAGTCAGGTGCTCAGCTTTTCTATATAAAAACCCGCTCTCCACCTTGAGATCAGGAAAATTAGAGGTATTTTCCTTTACGGTCTCTACCAACTTTACGTAATCACCGGACTGGAAAAATTCAGAATCGAAATCAACAATTAAGTCCTCTTGCAAGTCCACCGCGGCCACCATCTCTTCGTTTACACGAGACAATGTATCCGGGACGACATTTAAAGATCCCTTACGGTGTTCAATCTCGAACTTGAATCTCTGCAAAGCTAATGTCCATCGCGCCAGTCGTGAATTTAGATCGTGATTGGACATTAGACACTTGAGCGAAGCATGGTCGGTTATTATTTTAAAAGGGAGTCCTTCCACGTATGCTCTGAAGTTTTTTAGAGCTACTATTGCGGCTAAACACTCCTGCTCTGTGACGGTATAATTTCGTTGAGCTTTGTTCAGCTTCTTCGAGACAAAGGCGATAGGACGCTCGTCACCTTCTTCAGACACTTGTACCAGCACGGCGCCCACGCCTGACTTGCTAGCGTCGCAGTGTATGGCAAACGGCTTCGCAAAATCCGGACTACACAGGACTGGAGCTTTGCTAAGACACTCTTTGAGCTTGCTGAATGCTTCAATTGCCTCCTTCGTTAGTACAAACTTCCGCTTCGTGGTCATCAGGTCAGTCAAAGGTGCCGAAAGTGTCGCGAAGTTTGCGACGAATTTCCTGTACCATCCGCACAATCCCATGAAACTGCGCAAGCCTTTCAAACTTTTAGGCAATGGAAATGTGGCCTATAATGTGGCCCAAATAGCGTACTCGTCGCATACAAAAGTGACTTTTGGCGACGTTTAGCGTTAAGCCCGCGCGCTTTATCTGCAGGGCTAACTCCCTCAGTACATTCAAATGGCTTTCAAAACAAGAAGATACTATTAGTAGGTCGTCTAAATAGATAAAAACCTCGTTTCTCAAATGAGCCGGCACTACTTTGTCCATTAACAGTGACATAGTGCTCGTGGCGTTACACAACCCGAAAGGCATGACTTTAAACTGATATAACGGTCTACCCGGGACGGTAAAAGCTGTTTTGTCCCGATATTTAGGATCCAAAGGGACCTGCCAATATGCATCCTTCAGATCTAGGCTCGATATGTACTCGGCTCTCGGCAAACGACTCAGTATCCCGTTTATTTGGGGTAACGGATATGCATCCTTCTCCGTAAAACTATTAACCTTGCGACAGTCAAGACAAATTCTGACTTTGCCTGGTTTAGTCACCATCACGATCGGCGAAGACCAAGCACTCTCAGACTCCTCTATCACCCCTAAGCGTAACATCCGGTCGATTTCCGCATACATTGCTTTTTCGACGGCGGGGGAGACAGGGAAATGCCGTTGCTTCACAGGCCTAGCGGTGCCCACATCGATCGAATGAGAGACCAAATTCGTCTTACCTAACCCTTCTTGGCTAAAGGAAGGAAAACAGTTGATTACATTGGCCAACTTGGCTTTGTCACCTTCACATAATTCGTGCTGATCCACCACCGTTTGCTGGATGGGCTCAGGCGACAATATCTCAGCTATTTTCAAATTAGCAGGAAGGAGGTCATATAGTTTCCAAAAGTCAATTCCCAAATAAAGATCCTGTTTCAACGATGGCACGACATACAACTTCAAAAGCTTTTTGATGTCACCGTATTCCACTTCTATTTT
This sequence comes from Drosophila mauritiana, assembly GCF_004382145.1. Taxonomy (NCBI): domain Eukaryota; kingdom Metazoa; phylum Arthropoda; class Insecta; order Diptera; family Drosophilidae; genus Drosophila; species Drosophila mauritiana. The sequence goes on from NW_022881446.1 coordinate 12,545, forward strand.
TAGCAGTACTACTATACGTTGAGAATTCCCGTCTGCTGTCGCAGCTTCTCCTATCAACGACTTAAGCTTCTCGTTTTCCATCGCAGCTTGCACTAACCCTCCTCCAATACAACTAATCGATGCGCCTGAATCCAACAATCCATAGACCAGGCGATTCAATAAGCGAATCGGTAGGAACGGTCGAGGGTCTCGTGGTCCTGTTGGAATAGAACTGATGTAATCCAAACTGGCTTTACATTTTTTGACATTCTTCCAGAACAATTTCAAGCGTCGCGCACTACGAGATTTCCGTTTAAGAATTGCAGGAGTTTTTCTGGAATCCGAAATGCAGACGTAATTCCGAAATTTTGCTGTGAAGCAGTCTAATAGCCGGTTTAATTGGTACGTCAGGGAGGGGTAGAGACACACTTTTATCGGTGTTCTCTACTGATCGGTCATTGTTGACTGATTCCGTGCGGCATTCGAAGTCTTCGGTTTGACTGGCAACTTCGACATGCCGACCTTGAAGTTTTTTGAGCATTTTCTACAACTTGGTTTGTAGGTGTTTGCTGCACCACACCCGTAACAAAACACTCGTCTTTCGGCTATACATTCTTGGTATCGGTGTCCTTCGACTCGGCAATTCCAACACACTAGGGAAAAAGCTTCGATGTCGTTCTCAGCTCCGTATGTTGACCTTACCTCATCTTCACTCTCCTGACAGACCTCGGCGATCTCACGTTTAAACGGAGTATCTTTCGCGTAGCTACTACATCTTCTGACGTCAGCCAGGAATGCCTCCCTTCGCTTACAAATCTCCCTCAATTCCGACACCGTTCGGACATCTAAGTTTAGAATTTCGTGGCGGATCTCAGGACGAAGGTTACTTCTTAGCACGCGGACAAGTTTGTTGGCTGTCCAAGGCTGTTCTAGCTGGTCGACTAACTCGAATACCGTGTCGTAGAAACTATCAAAAGTTTCATTTGGTTTTTGTTTGGTATTCCTGATCAGTTCTTCTATGTCCCCATCGTCGCGACTCTGTCGAAATTGCAGTCGTAGGGCTGTGCAAAACCTCTCCCACTGAATTTCACCGTTGGCTTTATGATAACGCCAAAAGAAGTCGTTCGCCTTGCCTTCGAACAATACACTTATGTTCCTACATAACAAGTTGAAATTTCCATTCAACGTCTGCCTGGTAAGCGCTTCGACTCTGTATATAAAGTTGTCCACTGACACTCCTACACCAGAATATTTTATTTTCCAACCATTTAATATGTGGACGACTTTATCTGGCCGATCAAACAAATCGGAAGAAGCGCTTCGTGGAGAAGGAACAGGATTTGGCGATGCTAAATACTGCCTCTCATATGCATTTGGGTGATCAACGGACATTTCACTGGCTGTAACGACTACAGCCGGACTCGGAGTGGGCATCATTCGCTGCATGCTTGAGGTGATAGCGTTTTGAACTAAATCAGCCATCTTCTCTGACAACGTTGCTAGCAGCCTACGCTCCATGGCTAACAAAGCTGCTGCATTAGCACTTACAGCGCTTGAACTAGCTTCGTTTGTGTTAACACCGCTAGCTGATGTCGAAGGACCCCCGTCTACTGTTGCGGCTGGCAGATTTTTAGTTTTACTACGAGTTTCTCTCCCCACCCTTTCGGTCGCTTCGGCTGGAGGCCTATAGGTTAGTTTGCACCTCGGACAGATCTCACTTTTTTTAAAATGATTGCCAATGCACTCCCTGTGAAATTCATGGTGACAGGTTGTCACATACAAATCTTGTGTGCTGATCTCGGCTGCACATAATTTACAGACAGGGTTTGAGACACTAGGAGATTTCCTAGTTGGTGATCCGTCTAACCCCATCATACTTGCGAAAATTTATGGGTTCAAAAATGGCGAGCAAAAATAGAATAAACTTATACGTAAAAATATCAACGATAAGGTGCGAAAAGATAATAAAACTGAACTCTTGGCTTGATGTTCTCCTTTCGTAGGGCTGTCTATTATTTTGGCTCAAAATTCTCACGAAGGCGTGAAGGAGTTTCGTTAAAAGAAGATTTTCCATGTTAGACTAAATTTCAACACCACCAGTAGGTGTAACAGTGAAGTCCTGGATCGTGCCTTTTCCTTGGCACGAATATTCCAACCTATAGGAAACTTTATCTTATTTAAAACGAATATTAAAAAGGAGGAAAATCGTCAACTATATGAGGATCTTGCATTTCTCTTGAGTAACGCGAAGATTTTCCGTCATGTTACGTTCATGATCTTTTTTTAGAATAGCGTTTAGTTAGCTCAAGGAAGCAGATAAAACCGGGACAGAAACCTAACCGAAGTTACTGTTACTCTGTTTTCCTCAGCAAAATCCACATTTCCTTTTGCTACACATAGGAAAATTTTTGGGATCAGTCTTAGTTATGGCCAGTCAGCAATATTAGTATTGACTTGACGTGTACTCCACAAACAATTCTAAACACAAAAATTTTTGGAAAAGAGACAGAAAATGTAAAGAAAGGATTGAAGATATTAATTCGCGAGTCTTAATGAATTAAAAAAAAAACACACTAAGGCCCCACACGTTGGGCGCCACTTTATCATATTTATTATTATGATTAACTAAACTGTAATGTGTAACGAAATAAAATGATGAAAGACTGGAGTACCTGTACTTGCGGGCGCACGCTTTAGAGGCCGGCTCTAGCTCATGGCAATGGGTGTGGTGGTCTTGCTTGTACAGATCTCTTTTCGTTACAGACAAAAATTAATAAGATCAAGAAATTGAGCGTGCTTGCAACAACAACAAAATGAAGGAGCTAGAATACAAAATCGGAGGAAGCAAATTAATACTTTCGGAAGCGGACAGTTCTAGAATGGGAGGAAAGTTTGAGAATTTTTCGCCTGCGAAGCACAGGTGGAATCGTGTTCGCGCATTGCCCTACCCTACCTTAGACCACTTTCCTTAAGAGCATAGCTCTAGTGGTCCCTTCAGTGCCCTACGTCAGGAGAAACATCAGCCGAGTCAGTATTTAGGTTTTTAGAAATTCATATTTTCAATATCAATCAATACTTAATAATTAATAACAATATTTATATCTAAAAATAAGTACATACTAAAGGAACCAAGTAAATATAAAAAAATATAGACTAGGGTGACTCAACGGAATCTAAAGCAAGGTTTTTCTCTCAGTTGCGAGATCAGAAAATGTAGTTTTAATTCTATATACGAGATTATTATAATTAAAAAGTTATAGTTACTAGTGGCTAAATATATTTTTAGGAAGGAACATGGCTTTCATTTAATTCTTCAATAATTTTTTTTTGTTCTCTCCATAGTCTTGTTCTGTGAATTATTATTTTATTTATTTTTTCCGAGTTTTCTTTTCTCTTTTTTTCTTTCTTTTTCTCTTTATATTTCAAATGGCTGCTCGCGCCGCTCCATTATTATTATTTGTTTATCTGCAGTGTGTATACAATATAAGATGACCTCTAGCAAAATTTATTCGGTTTACTACCGAATATTTCCAATAAAAATAAAGTTTTATCAATGAGACTCACTCAACTTTTCACTCCTCGGCGAAAGATCGATCTCCCGGCGCAGATGAGCTGAAACGAAAAGGTGGCTTTTTCCACTAACACTATAAGGAGGCATAATTTTGGATTACACGACTGCGATCAAACTTTTATAAATCTCTACTCTAATTTTCAAATGAGCACTTTCCAAAAAGGAAAATAAAATTTATTTCGCTTAGGTTAGATCACTTACTATATAAAAATTTTAATCACTAATAAGAATTCAATTTAAATCCAAGAAAGTTATTAAACAGCATGACCGAGTTTCTTACTCGAGTACATATTCTTATAGCTTAACGTTAATCTTAAACTACAAAAAAAATTTTAATTTCTGCCACTCTATGTTCAGGATGGCGATCCGGTTGGATTAATACTCTCTAGTAAGGTTAGGTCTGACTTTCAACATTTTTCCGTATAATTAGAAATTCTGATCGATTTGACTTTGATTTAATTTAATTTTTGGGCGTTCTGGACTGCCAATCAAGCAAAACAAAAATTTTCCATTCACTCTAACCTCACTTTAATCACTACTTAGGCTGCATAGTAATTAGTTTAAATATCCCTCCTGGTGGCCCCGGCTTAGGGCGGTCGCTGTCCTGCTGCTGCGGCTGGTCCTTCGCTCCGGCTTGCTGGAAATGCGCTCCACTTCTTGGCCTGGCGCAGTTGCCGTCTCTCCTTCTGCCCGCCGGTGGCGGCTCCGTAAAACCGTGGGACCCGGGCAGTGATGTGAACGTATAAGATGCCCAGCGAAAACCCTCCGGGCTTCAATTTCGGCTGCGATTATATTCCCGCATCAAACTACAGTTCACCAATATTTCGAAATTCACTAACCTGCAATTTGACCCAGTCGAAGCTAGGATTTGGCGGCAAGGCGGCAGTGAGATGGCCGTGACAAACGCCGATCTCTTCGGCTGAATATCGCCGGGAAACACACGCCGGACTTATTTCGCGCACCACTATAGGCGAAGGAACGCCGTATTTTCGATATTTCGCGCGACAAAAAATCCCGTATGAACGCAAGTTAAAATTTTT
>NW_022881447.1:0-113146 GCF_004382145.1 Drosophila mauritiana
TTTGATGAGGGAAATGCTTCTTTTTCCCAGTATTTACGGAGCGATTGGTTGGATTCTTGCTTAAACTAAGTTTAGAAGCAACCGGCTTGTGGTTAAAAATTGACCAAAAAGCTTTGACACTTGTCTTTTTCCTCCTGCTTGCTTTCGTTAATTTGTTTAAGTGGTGGAGCAATTTCCCCACTGTCAATATCATTGGCTTTGTTGAGTTGAGTTTCTGAATTGGCAAGCGCGGGAGATCTAGATCAGCTTTCTAAATTTGTTTCGGTGGCTTTTATTTATTTGCGTGTGTGTATAAGAAGGAGGGGAAGAAGCATTAGGTCCGATTTTGGTGGGATGCTGGGATTTTTCTCTGCGCTGTCGGTGTGTGGGAGAGAGGGGAAATTCCCATAGCGTCGCTCGGTTTGGCGCCTCTTAATTCTGTGTCCGTATTAGTGGCTGCGGCTGCATTAGTGCAGGTCGCTGTGTGGTAAAAACTCTCTTTGAGTAGCGTCGGTGTTTGTAAGTGCGGCTGTTTGTTTGAGTCGTTGTGGGGAGTGAATTTCCCTTGTGTATTTGTGAAGAGAATGGAGGAGAAGAAGGCGATTTCCCCTTCGAGATGCTGCTTTTGGCGCCAAATTGACTATTTTTATATTTTCAGCGCCTGTTGGTGCTGTCATTTTATTGTACTCTGATTTTGTTTTTAAAATATATAGTTACAATTTATGGCATTTTACAGTTTTGGATCGGCGGCAATTGTGCGCGCCATGGTTATAAGAGTTATTTAAAAAATTCAATTTCGAGAAAATTTTGATTTGCTTGGCAGCAGTTATACGCGCCATGATTTGAATTGGAATCTACGATTTAGGATTTTACGTTAAGTTAGCCTTAGCTTATGGTAGTTACAATTTTATAGGTAGTAGTAGTTTTGGTAGTAGTTTTAAGTTATAGTAAGAAGAAAATTTGTAGTATTATGGGGAAAGATTTTGAGGATGTATATTCTAAAACTGAATTGTTGTGGCATAGGATTCCAGCGATGAGACTCTAGCTGATGGCGGCGACGACGAGCAGTTGCTATCATCCGAGGAGATAGATAGCACTGTTGCCCATCCTTCACTTTGGTCTCCATTATGTCCGTCCATTTTCTATGTTGCGTTCCGTCTTGTTCACTTTGGGTAGCTGTTGCACTGGCGCCTCTGCCGGATTTTTAATCACCACTGACGCGCCTTTCTGGTCGGGAAGCCTAGGCGGGCTATTGGACTTCGATAATCGGAGGGAAAAAAGCACGGCTAGTAATCGGTGTTCTATCGATTTTCCCGCCAGAATTGTTACCGATATCTCGCTTCGCGTTGGCCGATGTTATTGGTCATTATCAGTAGCTGGTCTCACTATTCCTGGGCTTCGATAAATCGAGGTAAAAAGGCAACATAGCTGGTAATCGATGTTCTGGCATTTTTCCCGCCAGAAACGTTATCGATATCCTGCTTCGCATTAGCCGGTATTCCTGGTCATTCTCGGTAGCTGGTCTCACTACTACTAGGAAAAAGGAAAAAGTTATCATATGTTAGCTTTGTTTGTAAATTGTGATGTAGTTTTCCCTTTTTGGTGCCGCAAAAAAATATTATTATTGCTTTCAGCGTCGCTGCCCATCGCGCCACCGCGGAGATGCCATCGTGTACCAGGCATCGGCCAATCTGGCCCGTCAGGCCTGATGCAAGCGTCCAGTCTGTGGCGGGTGGAAAATGCCGCAGTCCAGCGTCGTCTGCAGGAAACGCTCCGGTTTGCCAGGAATGCAGTTTCATTCAAATCTGAAGGGAAAAAGACTGATCCAGATTTCTTTCTTCCAGATTTAAGCGCCGGTGATTGTTATCCAGGATGATTTCCAGTGGTCAGGTAAGGAGTCGGAAAAGCAATGATCAGCAGGCTCGCCATAATACTCAGACGTCCGGAAAGAAGGATTTGTCCGCAGGATAATCGACGTCTCATACATCGTACGGCAAGCCGATTGGCAAGGAATGCGACTGCGGCAGAAACATTCCCTGCTACTGCTGTCGCTGCCGCCCCTGCTGTTGTTGCCTGCGTTGTGCTGCTGGTGGTGACTGCGTCGCTGCTGTTGTTGTGCTGGTGGTGACTGCGTCGCTGCTGTTGCTGCTGATGGTGGTGGCTGCGTCTGCTGTTGCCGCTGCTGGTGGCGACCGCGTCGCTGCTGTTGTTGCTGCTGGTGGTGACTGCGTCGCTGATGGTGGTGAGTGCGTCGCTGCTGTTGCTGCTGATGGTGGTGACTGCGTCGCCGCTGTTGCTGCTGCCGGTGGCGGCTGCGTCGTTACTGTTGTTGCTGTTGGTGGTGACTGCGTCGCTGCAGTTGCTGCTGATTTTTTTTTTTTTTTTATATATTTTCAACGTCAAATGACGCTGACCTTTTATTGTCCTCTGATTTTTGCTTAAAAATATATAGTGACAATTTGTGGCAAATTACATTTTCGGATTTTTTTGGCTGTAGATATGCGTGCCATAGTTAAAGTAAAAATTTATGATTAAAATTTGCGGGAGACATTTTTGAAATTACTTGGCGGCAGTTTTGCGTGCCATGGTTCTAGTGTGGAATTTAAATTTGAAAATTACGTTACTTAGGAAATAGCTTATGGAATAGGAGAAAATAGTTATGGTAAGTAATTTAAAATATAGCTTAATGATGATTTGGAATCCAGCGATGAGACTATAGCTGATGACGGCGAGGATGAGCAGTTGCTATCGTCCGATGAGATGGATAAAACCGATGCCCATCCTCCGCTTTGGTTCACGTTCTGGCCGTCCATTAGTTGTTGTTGTTGTTGCTGCTGGCTTCACTTTTGGTTACTGTTGCGCGCGCGCCTCTGTCGGTTTTATAATCTCAACTGACTTGCAAATTTGGGCTAGTCGCGTAGGTGGGCTTTTCGATAGCTCAAAGGCACGGCGGATGGTCGATATGCTAGCTATTTTCTTGCCAGCTCGTTATCGATACTTCGCGCCTTTATTGGCGGCTTATCGGCTATTATTTTGCCGCCAGTCTATCGCCTACGGGCAGAAATACTAGAATTGTTCGAGTTAGTATTTTTGGGATTCCAGTATTTCTCCCGTAGTTACTCGCGTTTGTCAGTGTAATGGCATATAGGGAAAAGGATCTCACTTCTCCAAGCGGAAACGAAGCAGAAAAATTGCGTGCTATTTCCTATTGTAATATTTATGTTTCTGCTTTTAGTGGTGCTGGAAGCGTCGATGCTGCGGAGATGCCGGTATGCAGCAAGCATCAGCCGGTGTGGCCTGTCAACTTTGGTGCACGCACAACTTTTGTGGAGAAAAAAGTGTGCCGCAGTCCGCGTCGTCTATAGGCTTAGGTTTGTCTGAGTGTATGCGTGAGTACAGTCTGGCTTAAGTTCCAATTTGAGCCGAGTCTAATGGTTGTTTCTTTTAAACATTTGCAGGTCCATTTCAACTTGACAGGAAATTGCCATTCAGCGACTGCAGATAAACATTCGCCTGCGCCTACGCCCCGCCAACTCGCATAACTGAGGACCGTCGCCAGTGCCGCCTCTTGCATCCATGGTCCGCTGCCGTTGCTGCTATCCTGGCACAGATCAGGTGTGCATTACAGGGCCGATTCCATCTTGAGACCGTCCATATGGCAGATCATCGTCGTCATCTCCATCGCGCTAGCTCCTGTTACTGGCCAGGGTCCAGGCGAGAAGTACGGAATTCGGAAGTGCCAGTTGGATTTTGCGGTGAGATCTTTTCCTGCTACTGCTGCCGCTGTTGTTGTTGTTGCTGCTGTTGGTGAGTGTGTCGCCGCCTAGTGCAGTTCGATATAATCCATGCTTCTTTTTTCCAGGGTGAAAGCAGCCGCCGATTTAAGTATATGGAGATCAGCCTAGGGTCAAACCATGAGTCGAGTCGTAGGATGCATGATATTTGGCTACTGTGGCAATGAAATCTTCCTGCTGCTGCCGCTGCCGCTGCTAACGCTGCTGCTGGTGGATGTGTCGCCGCCTTATGGATCTCTGTTGCTGCTTCTGTGTCGAGAGTTGCATGCGCCGTCGCTTTGGGAGTATGCGGCAAATGCTGTTCCAATCGCTCTTCTGGGCTGCATGTTATCAGAAAGTTGCCGGTCTTCTGTTGTTGCTGTTTCTGGTCTTGCTGCTGCTGTTGCCGCCGCCATGGTAAGCTAAGGCTGTTGTTGGTCTCATGCTCATTCTAATGTTTTTCTTCTTTCAGGGAGGAGCGCTGGTGAGGCGCCAGATGCCAGTCCCGCGTCTTCAAAAGGAAAAAAAGCCGGTTTGCCAGGAGCGCTGACACTGCTACCGCTGCCTTTCCTGCCCCCATCTGCTGCTACTGGGGCGAGAAAACCCAACATGCTGCTCCGTCCATCAGATTTCCGACGCCTCGCCGCTGCATAAGCATCCGCTGGCGGCTACTCTAGTTCTCGGCGCTCCAGTATCCTAACTCAAGACTTCCTGAGTCTGTCCTGTCGTCTGTCCCGTCAGCCCTGATGCGCTCATCTCATCAGTGGCGGGAGGGAGAGCATGCGCCGCTGTCCAGCGTCATCTACAGGAATACGCCGGTTGTCCAGGAAAGCGATTTAATACACCACTAGCTGAAGGGGAAAAAACTAGTCCATGCTTCTTTCTTTCTTCCAGGGCAAATCGCCCTGGTTCTTGGCTTGGTGCAACAGGATGACAGGTGATCGCCAGCGCATTTCATGCATCTTGGTGGCCTCATACATGAGTTTTTGGCATGCCTGTAGCCCTGGCATCTGTAGCACTGGACCGGCTCCCGTTGCCCACCAATTTGTTTAAGTGAGATAATTTTGTCATGACTGCCGTCCTTGGCCATGACGATCTCCACTTCAAACATGCGCATGGGGCCACCTGTAGCCGGGTTCGTCATATTTCTGATGAAGCGCGCTGTGAATCCGAGCGTCAGCAACTCCTTGACAATCCACGAGCATGGAGTGGAGTGGTGGAGATGTCTGATTACTACTCGGAAGCCCCTCTCGGACTTTGGCTGGTTGGTGAATAGGGGAAAGCCGTTTGCTATAAGGACATCTTTGATTTTGTGGTAGGCGGTCATGTCCTTGGCCTGGATCCTGACCCCGTTCCCTTCAATTGCCCTGGTAGTGTAGCTGGAGACTCCTGCTGTATAGTTTAGCTTTTCCAGGAGCGGGACAATTTCTTTGACGTCGTCGACGAGTATGGGTGGTGCTCTGCAGCTTAGTGGCACAAGTTTCCAAGGTGGCAGCTCAGAATCTGTATTTTGAGGGGGTGGCGACGTTGCGCTGCGTGCAGGAGCATTGGTGCTGCAGGGTAACGGCTGGTGTGTGTGTCGATTCCTGGTTTTGGATTCCTCATATACAGATTTGGCTGCCTTGCTTTGGAAAACGGGTGTGGTGAGGGGTGGAAAAATGCTGGGAGATTTGAAATTGGTGGTCACGCATAATCGTTTATTTGGCGTCTTGAAACTGGAGTTTTCGTTAGAGGAGCCGGAACTGTGGGTGCCACAAAGATTGGACCAGTTCCAGCAACCATTTCCGAGAAACTCATGAGCTGCTCGTCTGGGCTCCTGGACGGTGAGTTGAATAAGTCTCGTTTGGCAGCAGGCCGACTAAGGGTGTGGGCTGTTGTTGAGTTCCCCACAGTGGGCATGGCGCTATTGTTGGGTTTTAATTTTAAATCACCCTGAGCATCAGTGCGTAAAGAAGCATTCCTTTGATGAGGGGAAATGCTTCTTTTCCCAGTATTTACGGAGCGATTGGTTGGATTCTTGCTTAAACTAAGTTTAGAAGCAAACGGCTTGTGGTTAAAAATTGACCAAAAAGCTTTGACAGTTGTACTAGGTCTTTCCTCCTGCTTGCTTTCGTTAATTTGTTTAAGTGGTGGAGCAATTTCCCCACTGTCAATATCATTGGCTTTGTTGAGTTGAGTTTCTGAATTGGCAAGCGCGGGAGATCTAGATCAGCTTTCTAAATTTGTTTCGGTGGCTTTATTTATTTGCGTGTGTGTATAAGAAGGAGGGGAAGAAGCATTAGGTCCGATTTTGGTGGATGAGCTGGGATTTTTCTCTGCGCTGTCGGTGTGTGGGAGAGAGGGGAAATTTCCCATAGCGTCGCTCGGTTTGGCGCCTCTTAATTCTGTGTCCGTATTAGTGGCTGCGGCTGCAATTAGTGCAGGTCGCTGTGGTGGATAAAAACTCTCTTTGAGTAGCTTCGGTGTTTGTAAGTGCGGCTGTATTTGTTTGAGTCGTTGTGGGGAGTGAATTTCCCTTGTGTATTTGTGAAGAGAATGGAGGAGAAGAAGGCGATTTCCCCTTCGAGATCCTGCTTTTGGCGCCAACATTGACTTATTTTTATATTTTCAGCGCCTGTTGGTGCTGTCATTTTATTGTACTCTGATTTTGTTTTTAAAATATATAGTTACAATTTATGGCATTTTACAGTTTTGGATCGGCGGCAATTGTGCGCGCCATGGTTATAAGAGTTATTTAAAAAATTCAATTTCGAGGAAAATTTTGATTTGCTTGGCAGCAGTTATACGCGCAATGATTTGAATTGGAATCTACGATTTAGGATTTTACGTTAAGTTAGCCTTAGCTTATGGTAGTTACAATTTTTATAGGTAGTAGTAGTTTTGGTAGTAGTTTTAAGTTATAGTAAGAAGAAAATTTGTAGTATTATGGGGAAAGATTTTGAGTGGATGTATATTCTAAAACTGAATTGTTGTGGCATAGGATTCCAGCGATGAGACTCTAGCTGATGGCGGCGACGACGAGCAGTTGCTATCATCCGAGGAGATAGATAGCACTGTTGCCCATCCTTCACTTTGGTCTCCATTATGTCCGTCCATTTTCTATGTTGCGTTCCGTCTTGTTCACTTTGGGTAGCTGTTGCACTGGCGCCTCTGCCGGATTTTTAATCACCACTGACGCGCCTTTCTGGTCGGGAAGCCTAGGCGGGCTATTGGACTTCGATAATCGGAGGGAAAAAAGCACGGCTAGTAATCGGTGTTCTATCGATTTTCCCGCCAGAATTGTTACCGATATCTCGCTTCGCGTTGGCCGATGTTATTGGTCATTATCAGTAGCTGGTCTCACTATTCCTGGGCTTCGATAAATCGGAGGTAAAAGGCAACATAGCTGGTAATCGATGTTCTGGCATTTTTCCCGCCAGAAACGTTATCGATATCCTGCTTCGCATTAGCCGGTATTCCTGGTCATTCTCGGTAGCTGGTCTCACTACTACTAGGAAAAAGGAAAAAGTTATCATATGTTAGCTTTGTTTTAAATTGTGATGTAGTTTTCCCCTTTTTGGTGCCGCAAAATAAAATATTATTATTGCTTTCAGCGTCGCTGCCCATCGCACCACCGCGGAGATGCCATCGTGTACCAGGCATCGGCCAATCTGGCCCGTCAGGCCTGATGCAAGCGTCCAGTCTGTGGCGGGTGGAAAATGCGCCGCAGTCCAGCGTCGTCTGCAGGAAACGCTCCGGTTTGCCAGGAATGCAGTTTCATTCAAATCTGAAGGGAAAAAGACTGATCCAGATTTCTTTCTTCCAGATTTGAAGCGCCGGTGATTGTTATCCAGGATGATTGTCCAGTGGTCAGTAAGGAGTTGGAAAAGCAATGATCAGCAGGCTCGCCATAATACTCAGACGTCCGGAAAGAAGGATTTGTCCGCAGGATAATCGACGTCTCATACATCGTACGGCAAGCCGATTGGCAAGGAATGCGACTGCGGCAGAAACATTCCCTGCTACTGCTGTCGCTGCCGCCCCTGCTGTTGTTGCTTATGGTGGTGACTGCGTCGCCGCCGCTGTTGCTGCTGGTGGTGACTGCGTCGCTGCTGTTGTTGTTGCTGGTGGTGACTGCGTCGCTGCTGTTGCTGCTGATGGTGGTGGCTGCGTCGCTGCTGTTGCCGCTGCTGGTGGCGACCGCGTCGCTGCTGTTGTTGCTGCTGGTGGTGACTGCGTCGCTGATGGTGGTGAGTGCGTCGCTGCTGTTGCTGCTGATGGTGGTGGCTGCGTCGCTGCTGTTGCCGCTGCTGGTGGCGTCCGCGTCGCTGCTGTTGTTGCTGCTGGTGGTGACTGCGTCGCTGATGGTGGTGAGTGCGTCGCTGCTGTTGCTGCTGATGGTGGTGACTGCGTCGCCGCTGTTGCTGCTGCCGGTGGCGGCTGCGTCGTTACTGTTGTTGCTGTTGGTGGTGACTGCGTCGCTGCAGTTGCTGCTGATTTTTTTTATTTTTTTTTTTATATATTTTCAACGTCAAATGACGCTGACCTTTTATTGTCCTTTGATTTTTGCTTAAAAATATATAGTGACAATTTGTGGCAAATTACATTTTCTGATTTTTTTGGCTGTAGATATGCGTGCCATAGTTAAAGTAAAAATTTATAATTAAAATTTGCGGGAGACATTTTTGAAATTACTTGGCGGCAGTTTTGCGTGCCATGGTTCTAGTGTGGAATTTAAATTTGAAAATTACGTTACTTAGGAAATAGCTTATGGAATAGGAGAAAATAGTTATGGTAAGTAATTTAAAATATAGCTTAATGATGATTTGGAATCCAGCGATGAGACTATAGCTGATGACGGCGAGGATGAGCAGTTGCTATCGTCCGATGAGATGGATAAAACCGATGCCCATCCTCCGCTTTGGTTCACGTTCTGGCCGTCCATTAGTTGTTGTTGTTGTTGCTGCTGGCTTCACTTTTGGTTACTGTTGCGCGCGCGCCTCTGTCGGTTTTATAATCTCAACTGACTTGCAAATTTGGGCTAGTCGCGTAGGTGGGCTTTTCGATAGCTCAAAGGCACGGCGGATGGTCGATATGCTAGCTATTTTCTTGCCAGCTCGTTATCGATACTTCGCGCCTTTATTGGCGGGCTTATCGGCTATTATTTTGCCGCCAGTCTATCGCCTATCGGGCAGAAATACTAGAATTGTTCGAGTTAGTATTTTTGGGATTCCAGTATTTCTCCCGTAGTTACTCGCGTTTGTCAGTGTAATGGCATATAGGGAAAAGGATCTCACTTCTCCAAGCGGAAACGAAGCAGAAAAATTGCGTGCTATTTCCTATTGTAATATTTATGTTTCTGCTTTTAGTGGTGCTGGAAGCGTCGATGCTGCGGAGATGCCGGTATGCAGCAAGCATCAGCCGGCGTGGCCTGTCAACTTTGGTGCACGCACAACTTTTGTGGAGAAAAAAGTGTGCCGCAGTCCGCGTCGTCTATAGGCTTAGGTTTGTCTGAGTGTATGCGTGAGTACAGTCTGGCTTAAGTTCCAATTTGAGCCGAGTCTAATGGTTGTTTCTTTTAAACATTTGCAGGTACATTTCAACTTGACAGGAAATTGCCATTCAGCGACTGCAAATAAACATTCGCCTGCGCCTACGCCCCGCCAACTCGCATAACTGAGGACCGTCGCCAGTGCCGCCTCTTGCATCCATGGTCCGCTGCCGTTGCTGCTATCCTGGCACAGATCAGGTGTGCATTACAGGGCCGATTCCATCTTGAGACCGTCCATATGGCAGATCATCGTCGTCATCTCCATCGCGCTAGCTCCTGTTACTGGCCAGGGTCCAGGCGAGAAGTACGGAATTCGGAAAGTGCCAGTGGGATTTTGCGGTGAGATCTTTTCCTGCTACTGCTGCCGCTGTTGTTGTTGTTGCTGCTGTTGGTGAGTGTGTCGCCGCCTAGTGCAGTTCGATATAATCCATGCTTCTTTTTTCCAGGGTGAAAGCAGCCGCCGATTTAAGTATATGGAGATCAGCCTAGGGTCAAACCATGAGTCGAGTCGTAGGATGCATGATATTTGGCTACTGTGGCAATGAAATCTTCCTGCTGCTGCCGCTGCCGCTGCTAACGCTGCTGCTGGTGGATGTGTCGCCGCCTTATGGATCTCTGTTGCTGCTTCTGTGTCGAGAGTTGCATGCGCCGTTGCTTTGGGAGTATGCGGAAAATGCTGTTCCAATCGCTCTTCTGGGCTGCATGTTATCAGAAAGTTGCCGGTCTTCTGTTGTTGCTGTTTCTGGTCTTGCTGCTGCTGTTGCCGCCGCCATGGTAAGCTAAGGCTGTTGTTGGTCTCATGCTCATTCTAATGTTTTCTTCTTTCAGGGAGGAGCGCTGGTGAGGCGCCAGATGCCAGTCCCGCGTCTTCAAAAGGAAAAAAGCCGGTTTGCCAGGAGCGCTGACACTGCTACCGCTGCCTTTCCTGCCCCCATCTGCTGCTACTGGGGCGAGAAAACCCAACATGCTGCTCCGTCCATCAGATTTCCGACGCCTCGCCGCTGCATAAGCATCCGCTGGCGGCTACTCTAGTTCTCGGCGCTCCAGTATCCTAACTCAAGACTTCCTGAGTCTGTCCTGTCGTCTGTCCCGTCAGCCCTGATGCGCTCATCTCATCAGTGGCGGGAGGGAGAGCATGCGCCGCTGTCCAGCGTCATCTACAGGAATACGCCGGTTGTCCAGGAAAGCGATTTAATACACCACTAGCTGAAGGGGAAAAAACTAGTCCATGCTTCTTTCTTTCTTCCAGGGCAAATCGCCCTGGTTCTTGGCTTGGTGCAACAGGATGACAGGTGATCGCCAGCGCATTTCATGCATCTTGGTGGCCTCATACATGAGTTTTTGGCATGCCTGTAGCCCTGGCATCTGTAGCACTGGACCGGCTCCCGTTGCCCACCAATTTGTTTAAGTGAGATAATTTTGTCATGACTGCCGTCCTTGGCCATGACGATCTCCACTTCAAACATGCGCATGGGGCCACCTGTAGCCGGGTTCGTCATATTTCTGACGAAGCGCGCTGTGAATCCGAGCGTCAGCAACTCCTTGACAATCCACGAGCATGGAGTGGAGTGGTGGAGATGTCTGATTACTACTCGGAAGCCCCTCTCGGACTTTGGCTGGTTGGTGAATAGGGGAAAGCCGTTTGCTATAAGGACATCTTTGATTTTGTGGTAGGCGGTCATGTCCTTGGCCTGGATCCTGACCCCGTTCCCTTCAATTGCCCTGGTAGTGTAGCTGGAGACTCCTGCTGTATAGTTTAGCTTTTCCAGGAGCGGGACAATTTCTTTGACGTCGTCGACGAGTATGGGTGGTGCTCTGCAGCTTAGTGGCACAAGTTTCCAAGGTGGCAGCTCAGAATCTGTATTTTGAGGGGGTGGCGACGTTGCGCTGCGTGCAGGAGCATTGGTGCTGCAGGGTAACGGCTGGTGTGTGTGTCGATTCCTGGTTTTGGATTCCTCATATATACAGATTTGGCTGCCTTGCTTTGGAAAACGGGTGTGGTGAGGGGTGGAAAAATGCTGGGAGATTTGAAATTGGTGGTCACGCATAATCGTTTATTTGGCGTCTTGAAACTGGAGTTTTCGTTAGAGGAGCCGGAACTGTGGGTGCCACAAAGATTGGACCAGTTCCAGCAACCATTTCCGAGAAACTCATGAGCTGCTCGTCTGGGCTTTTGGACGGTGAGTTGAATAAGTCCCGTTTGGCAGCAGGCCGACTAAGGGTGTGGGCTGTTGTTGAGTTCCCCACAGTGGGCATGGCGCTATTGTTGGGTTTTAATTTTAAATCACCCTGAGCATCAGGGCGTAAAGAAGCATTCCTTTGATGAGGGGAAATGCTTCTTTTCCCAGTATTTACGGAGCGATTGGTTGGATTCTTGCTTAAACTAAGTTTAGAAGCAAACGGCTTGTGGTTAAAAATTGACCAAAAAGCTTTGACAGTTGTACTAGGTCTTTCCTCCTGCTTGCTTTCGTTAATTTGTTTAAGTGGTGGAGCAATTTCCCCACTGTCAATATCATTGGCTTTGTTGAGTTGAGTTTCTGAATTGGCAAGCGCGGGAGATCTAGATCAGCTTTCTAAATTTGTTTCGGTGTCTTTATTTATTTGCGTGTGTGTATAAGAAGGAGGGGAAGAAGCATTAGGTCCGATTTTGGTGGATGAGCTGGGATTTTTCTCTGCGCTGTCGGTGTGTTGTAGAGAGGGGAAATTTCCCATAGCGTCGCTCGGTTTGGCGCCTCTTAATTCTGTGTCCGTATTAGTGGCTGCGGCTGCAATTAGTGCAGGTCGCTGTGGTGGATAAAAACTCTCTTTGAGTAGCTTCGGTGTTTGTAAGTGCGGCTGTATTTGTTTGAGTCGTTGTGGGGAGTGAATTTCCCTTGTGTATTTGTGAAGAGAATGGAGGAGAAGAAGGCGATTTCCCCTTCGAGATCCTGCTTTTGGCGCCAACATTGACTTATTTTTATATTTTCAGCGCCTGTTGGTGCTGTCATTTTATTGTACTCTGATTTTGTTTTTAAAATATATAGTTACAATTTATGGCATTTTACAGTTTTGGATCGGCGGCAATTGTGCGCGCCATGGTTATAAGAGTTATTTAAAAAATTCAATTTCGAGGAAAATTTTGATTTGCTTGGCAGCAGTTATACGCGCCATGATTTGAATTGGAATCTACGATTTAGGATTTTACGTTAAGTTAGCCTTAGCTTATGGTAGTTAAAATTTTTATAGGTAGTAGTAGTTTTGGTAGTAGTTTTAAGTTATAGTAAGAAGAAAATTTGTAGTATTATGGGGAAAGATTTTGAGTGGATGTATATTCTAAAACTGAATTGTTGTGGCATAGGATTCCAGCGATGAGACTCTAGCTGATGGCGGCGACGACGAGCAGTTGCTATCATCCGAGGAGATAGATAGCACTGTTGCCCATCCTTCACTTTGGTCTCCATTATGTCCGTCCATTTTCTATGTTGCGTTCCGTCTTGTTCACTTTGGGTAGCTGTTGCACTGGCGCCTCTGCCGGATTTTTAATCACCACTGACGCGCCTTTCTGGTCGGGAAGCCTAGGCGGGCTATTGGACTTCGATAATCGGAGGGAAAAAAGCACGGCTAGTAATCGGTGTTCTATCGATTTTCCCGCCAGAATTGTTACCGATATCTCGCTTCGCGTTGGCCGATGTTATTGGTCATTATCAGTAGCTGGTCTCACTATTCCTGGGCTTCGATAAATCGGAGGTAAAAGGCAACATAGCTGGTAATCGATGTTCTGGCATTTTTCCCGCCAGAAACGTTATCGATATCCTGCTTCGCATTAGCCGGTATTCCTGGTCATTCTCGGTAGCTGGTCTCACTACTACTAGGAAAAAGGAAAAAGTTATCATATGTTAGCTTTGTTTTAAATTGTGATGTAGTTTTCCCCTTTTTGGTGCCGCAAAATAAAATATTATTATTGCTTTCAGCGTCGCTGCCCATCGCACCACCGCGGAGATGCCATCGTGTACCAGGCATCGGGCAATCTGGCCCGTCAGGCCTGATGCAAGCGTCCAGTCTGTGGCGGGTGGAAAATGCGCCGCAGTCCAGCGTCGTCTGCAGGAAACGCTCCGGTTTGCCAGGAATGCAGTTTCATTCAAATCTGAAGGGAAAAAGACTGATCCAGATTTCTTTCTTCCAGATTTGAAGCGCCGGTGATTGTTATCCAGGATGATTGTCCAGTGGTCAGGTAAGGAGTCGGAAAAGCAATGATCAGCAGGCTCGCCATAATACTCAGACGTCCGGAAAGAAGGATTTGTCCGCAGGATAATCGACGTCTCATAAATCGTACGGCAAGCCGATTGGCAAGGAATGCGACTGCGGCAGAAACATTCCCTGCTACTGCTGTCGCTGCCGCCCCTGCTGTTGTTGCTTATGGTGGTGACTGCGTCGCCGCCGCTGTTGCTGCTGGTGGTGACTGCGTCGCTGCTGTTGTTGTTGCTGGTGGTGACTGCGTCGCTGCTGTTGCTGCTGATGGTGGTGGCTGCGTCGCTGCTGTTGCCGCTGCTGGTGGCGACCGCGTCGCTGCTGTTGTTGCTGCTGGTGGTGACTGCGTCGCTGATGGTGGTGAGTGCGTCGCTGCTGTTGCTGCTGATGGTGGTGGCTGCGTCGCTGCTGTTGCCGCTGCTGGTGGCGTCCGCGTCGCTGCTGTTGTTGCTGCTGGTGGTGACTGCGTCGCTGATGGTGGTGAGTGCGTCGCTGCTGTTGCTGCTGATGGTGGTGACTGCGTCGCCGCTGTTGCTGCTGCCGGTGGCGGCTGCGTCGTTACTGTTGTTGCTGTTGGTGGTGACTGCGTCGCTGCAGTTGCTGCTGATTTTTTTTATTTTTTTTTTTATATATTTTCAACGTCAAATGACGCTGACCTTTTATTGTCCTCTGATTTTTGCTTAAAAATATATAGTGACAATTTGTGGCAAATTACATTTTCTGATTTTTTTGGCTGTAGATATGCGTGCCATAGTTAAAGTAAAAATTTATGATTAAAATTTGCGGGAGACATTTTTGAAATTACTTGGCGGCAGTTTTGCGTGCCATGGTTCTAGTGTGGAATTTAAATTTGAAAATTACGTTACTTAGGAAATAGCTTATGGAATAGGAGAAAATAGTTATGGTAAGTAATTTAAAATATAGCTTAATGATGATTTGGAATCCAGCGATGAGACTATAGCTGATGACGGCGAGGTTGAGCAGTTATTTAGCATATCGATATGCTAGCTATTTTCTTGCCAGCTCGTTATCGATACTTCGCGCCTTTATTGGCGGGCTTATCGGCTATTATTTTGCCGCCAGTCTATCGCCTATCGGGCAGAAATACTAGAATTGTTCGAGTTAGTATTTTTGGGATTCCAGTATTTCTCCCGTAGTTACTCGCGTTTGTCAGTGTAATGGCATATAGGGAAAAGGGTCTCACTTCTTCAAGCGGAAACGAAGCAGAAAAATTGCGTGCTATTTCCTATTGTAATATTTCTGTTTCTGCTTTTAGTGGTGCTGGAAGCGTCGATGCTGCGGAGATGCCGGTATGCAGCAAGTATCAGCCGGCGTGCCCTGTCAACTTTGGTGCACGCACAACTTTTGTGGAGAAAAAAGTGTGCCGCAGTCCGCGTCGTCTATAGGCTTAGGTTTGTCTGAGTGTATGCGTGAGTACAGTCTGGCTGATGTTCCAATTTGAGCCGAGTCTAATGGTTGTTTCTTTTAAACATTTGCAGGTCCATTTCAACTTGACAGGAAATTGCCATTCAGCGATTGCAGATAAACATTCGCTGTTGCTGCCGCCACTGTTGCTGCCGTTGATTTCTGCGCCTACGCCCCGCCAACTCGCATAACTGAGGACCGTCGCCAGTGCCGCCTCTTGCATCCATGGTCCGCTGCCGTTGCTGCTATCCTGGCACAGATCAGGTGTGCATTACAGGGCCGATTCCATCTTGAGACCGTCCATATGGCAGATCATCGTCGTCATCTCCATCGCGCTAGCTCCTGTTACTGGCCAGGGGCCAGGCGAGAAGTACGAAATTCGGAAAGTGCCAATTGGATTTTGCGGTGAGATCTTTTCCTGCTACTGCTGCCGCAGTTGTTTTTGTTGCTGCTGTTGGTGAGTGTGTCGCCGCCTAGTGCAGTTCGATATAATCCATGCTTCTTTTTTCCAGGGTGAAAGCAGCTGCCGATTTAAGTATGACGGAGCGTAGATTTAATCCAAATTGTGAAGCGAGTCCCTGTAGTTTTCCTCTTTTTGATTCTTACCGCTGCGTGTGTGTGCTTTTCCTCGTTCTCTTCTCGATAGCCACGCACAGCCACACTACTATCAGGGCCACACTCGATCTCAATGTTATTGAAATCTCACAATTGATTACAACTCGTCCTATCGATAAGTCTCGTGAACAGTTGACCATCGATAGGGCGCCTATTTCAAAATATCATTCCCTTCTCCGACACGGCCATTCTGATAAATTACACGCCCTCGTGTATGAGCTACCCTCTGCAATAATCAACCTTCAACCTTCAGTTGTACTTTTAATGTGACAATCCTAACAACTTTGAATTTGTTAACTTAATCTTTAACATTCATTATTCATTTCTTAGAATTCTTCAATTTCTTGACTATTTCGTTCATTTAAGCAATTTCTTTTCAAATCAAAATTTTATTAATTTTCCTTCTTTCATCTCGTCTTTACTTATTCTATTTTCTCATTTTCTTTTCTCATTTTCGTCTCTTATTTTCTTCTCTCATTTTCTTTTCTCATTTTCGTCTCTTATTTTCTTCTCTCATTTTCTTTTCTCATTTTCTAACAACATTATCATTTTACCACTCAGGGTCAGGTACCGCCACGTAGCCATCGATAAACTGTGTACTTCCATACACCTTCCGCCTACTGTCTCTTTCAACAGTTTCCATACCATTTCTTTCAACAACTTCTCTTACTGTCTCTTTCAACAGTTTACATATCATCTCTTTCATCAACATCACTACTGTCTCTTTCAACAGTTTACATTTCATCTCTTTCATCAACATCACTACTGTCTCTTTCAACAGTTTCACCTAGCGGGCTAACATCGATCTCCATCGAGCTCGCTTGGCACCTGCCCATCTGGCAATCTTCTTAATCTCTCATGCGCATACTTATACCGCCTATTACTTTTCAAACTCTTTAAAGTATATCTGTCATTATCCAATACCTCAATAATCTCAAATGGTCCTCTATATTTAGCATCTAACTTAGTCTGGTTTCTCTCACTATTATTTAGCAACACAAAATCTCCAACACTGAATTTTACTATCTTAGCTCTGCCTTTATCAAATCTTTCCTTCTCATACTTTCCTGATCTTTCTATATTCTCTAAAGCTTGGGTTCTTATCTTAGTCAGATCTATTTCAGTTTCTGGTTCATGAATGGGAACAAGGCCTAAAGGTCGAGCAACCTTTCCCATTAATAATAATAATGGACTCGCTTTTGTTATCTTATTAGCAGTACAATTAATAGCTAATTGCACGTCACCCAATGCCTCTTGCCACGATCGAGAACTCATTTCAACAGCTGTTAATAAATTTTTCAAGGTACTCATAACTCTCTCAACCTGGCCATTACCTCGGCTTGCTCCTGTTGCTATCAAATGTAATTTTATCTTTTGTGAAGAGCAAAATTCAACGAACTTAGCACCTGTAAAACTTCTTCCCTGATCAGCCACAATACGAATAGGGACTCCGAACAACGAAATTGCTGATTTTAACGCCATTACACAGCTTTCTGCACTTAATGTGAACGTGTGGTAGAGATAAACACACTTGGTAAATGCATCTATCTGTACAATAACATATTCTTTACGATCGCTTTTACCACTAAGCTTGCTTGATATGTCTATGTGAACAGTATACCACGGAATGTTTACTTTGGGAATAGGATGTAATTCCATTTGTAATTTTCCAGAAGATGATTTGGACACTCGGCAGGTTATACAATTTTCAACAAATCTTCGAACGTATTTGGCCATGCCTTCAAACCAATAGTAATCGTAAACCTTGTCAAGTGTTTTCTCCCAGCCCATATGCATTATGGATTCATGTACTTGGTTAATAACTGACCATCTAAATCCACGAGGCACCACTGGCAAACATAGGGTCTTGCCATTTCTTTGTATGATTCTATACAAAACTCCAGCTCTCAAATCATATGTCTTAGCCAAATCGAATGGACATTCATCATTGTTCAGCTTGGCAACGATTTCTACGATATCTTGATCTTTCTGTTGCTCTGCACAAATCCAATCCTCAGATACTTCAGTTAAGTCGATTCGCTTTTCAACAACTTTCGCATATTCAGGGGAATTTTCCGGAGGAAGACTTGCCTTCTCTATACTGTATGTCAAAATCGAATGTCTGTAAATAAGCCCACCAGCGATAGACTCTAGGCAACAACTCAATCTTATTTCGTGATGATTTTAAAGAATTACAATCAGTGAACATTACAAACTTTCTGCCATGTAAGTAGTGCCGGAAAT
Organism: Drosophila mauritiana; assembly: GCF_004382145.1. NCBI lineage: Eukaryota > Metazoa > Arthropoda > Insecta > Diptera > Drosophilidae > Drosophila > Drosophila mauritiana. Next base: position 17,794 of record NW_022881447.1, read on the forward strand.
GCTTGACTGCATTTACCACCGCAAGAGTTTCCAACTCATACGAAGTATATTTAGATTCGCATACACTTGTTGTTTTACTGTAGTATTCCACTACATACGGTTTATTTTCAATTCTGTGCAAGAGTATAGCACCATATCCGATTGCACTCGCATCGGTGTGTAACTCTATTGGATATTGCGGGTCAAAGATAATCAAAACTGGTTTATTAGTAAGAATGTGAATAGTTTTTCTACGAATTTCCTCATGTTCTATATTCCACTCAAATTTATTTTTCTCTGAGGTGAGAAAATATAAAGGCTTCATTAGCTGTGAAAATCCTGGAACAAACTGACGAAAGTACGATGCTAACCCAATGAACTGTCTCAATGTTGTCACTGACCTAGGAGGTGGCAAGGCATTCAACTTTGCGAGTATTTGGACTAATCTCACCTGCTCGTACTTCGAATCCTAAATATTGGACAGAAGTCCTCAGAAAGAAACATTTTTCAACATTGAATGAAAATCCTGCCTTTGATAAAATATCCAAAACAATCTTTAACCTTTCGAGTGCCGTTTCCTTGGTTGGAGCTACAATCATTATGTCGTCCATATACACAATGACATACGAATAAGCGACCTCGCCTAATGCCTTTATAACTGCTCTTTGAAAGACTGATGGCGCATTCTTAAGTCCAAATGGCATCGACAGGAACTCATATTGGCCGTCAGGGGTGACAAATGCCGTGTACTCGACAGAGTTCGGATGCATAGGAACCTGATAATAGCCACTTGCCATGTCCAAGCAGGTAAAGAACTTTGCACCACGCAACCTGGCTATCTGATCAGATATTAAAGGCAACGGAAACTTGTCAGCTACTGTATTCGAATTCAATTCTCTATAATCCACACAAAGTCTAGCTGATCCATTCTTCTTCTTCACCAATAGAACAGGGCTCGCAAAAGGGGAGCTACTCGGTCTGATAACTTTGCAATCTAATAATTCTTGAACTTTGTTTCGAACCACATCTCTCTCACTGGGGCTCAATCTATATGGTCTTCTCTGTACCGTTTTTGTCTCACCCATCAATCGAATTTTCATTTCTCCCGAATTTACGCGAGTCTGAGGCGTTCCCTGTATAAAAGAATCTGAGTAGGATTTCAACAATGTTGTTATTTCATTTTTGTTTTCACCGGATATCATACATTGTTTTCTATTATTTCGAATGAGTTTTCTATGAACTTAGAGCACGAATTAACAGTTTTTGTTTCATTCTTAATTATTTCTACTCCTTTACAAGACACTACAGCAGCATATCCCTGAGCTAATACTTCTCGTCCTAGTACGATATTATTTGACATACAATCATCTGGTACTACATGAAATATTACATTTAAACTGTTTCCATTAATGAGAATATTGTTATCGATTTGAATTGTACTGCAAACATTTGCATTTCCAATACCTTTCAGGCTTACTACGTTATTTATTATTTTACCGCTTATGTTTTTAGCAAAACTCTCTTTAATCAAAGAGCACTCTGCTCCAGAGTCAAAGATAATTGGAAAGTTCTCACCTCGTAGCAGCATACTTGTCTTTGGTTCATCCACCACGCACAGCTCAGCTCTCTTCTCGGTATCCAAGCCCTTCCATTTGCAAACGAGTGACGTCACCATACGACTAGCATATATGGCAAGGCATTCACTGTTGCCTGGGCGACTGTTCAGTAACTGTAAAAACATGGCGGCTGGCGTCTCTGCATTTGCATAGCGTTGTTGGAATAACTGCTTAAATTCCAACCATGTCACACCAGCATAGCACACTTCTGACAGCCATTGGGACGCACTTCCTTCCAGCGATTTTGTTAAGGCCAATATTAATGCACTGCCTTCCAGAGGTTTTTCAGCCACAATAATATCAACCGTAGAGCACCATTGAGTAGCGTCAGCGCCTGGAATGTCGGCGTTAAACTTTGGCAATGTGACGACGCCATTTTGTGCCGGTTCTCGCACAGACGCTTGCAGTGTTTTTGCCAATTCCAAGAAACTTTGGTTTTGGTGCTCCATCAAGATGCGCAGTTGGTCCTCCATGGTGTGCAGACGAAGGCACAATCCCACTTCTGATGACGGAGCGTAGATTTAATCCAAATTGTGAAGCGAGTCCCTGAAGTTTTCCTCTTTTTGATTCTTGCCGCTGCGTGAGTGTGCTTTTCCTCGTTCTCTTCTCGATAGCCACGCACGGCCACACTACTATCAGGGCCACACTCGATCTCAATGTTATTGAAATCTCACAATCGATTACAACTCGTCCTATCGATAAGTCTCGTGAACAGTTGACCATCGATAGGGCGCCTATTTCAAAATATCATTCCCTTCTCCGACATGTATATGGAGATCAGCCTAGGGTCAAACCATGAGTCGAGTCGTAGGATGCATGCTATTTGGCTACTTTGGCAATGAAATCTTCCTGCTGCTGCAGGAATGTGTCGCCGCCTTATGGATCTCTGCCGTCCTTGGCCATGCCTGGATACTGACCCCGTTCCCTTCAATTGCCCTGGTAGTGTAGCTGGAGACTCCTGCTGTATAGTTTAGCTTTTCCAGGAGCGGGACAATTTCTTTGACGTCGTCGACGAGTATGGGTGGTGCTCTGCAGCTTAGTGACACAAGTTTCCAAGGTGGCAGCTCAGAATCTGTATTTTGAGGGGGTGGCGACGTTGCGCTGCGTGCAGGAGCATTGGTGCTGCAGGGTAACGGCTGGTGTGTCGATTCCTGGTTTTGGATTCCTCATATACAGATTTGGCTGCCTTGCTTTGGAAAACGGGTGTGGTGAGGGGTGGAAAAATGCTGGGAGATTTGAAATTGGTGGTCACGCATAATCGTTTATTTGGCGTCTTGAAACTGGAGCAGTCCATGTCGTCATTTGTCCTCTTGGCCGGAGTTTTCGTTAGAGGAGCCGGAACTGTGGGTGCCACAAAGATTGGACCAGTTCCAGCAACCATTTCCGAGAAACTCATGAGCTGCTCGTCTGGGCTCCTGGACGGTGATTTGAATGAGTCCCGTTTGGCAGCAGGCCGACTAAGGGCGTAAAGAAGCATTCCTTTGATGAAGGGAAATGCTTCTTTTCCCAGTATTTGCGGAGCGATTGGTTGGATTCTTGCTTAAACTAAGTTTAGAAGCAAACGGCTTGTGGTTAAAAATTGACCAAAAAGCTTTGACAGTTGTACTAGGTCTTTCCTCCTGCTTGCTTTCGTTAATTTGTTTAAGTGGTGGAGCAATTTCCCCACTGTCAATATCATTGGCTTTGTTGAGTTGAGTTTCTGAATTGGCAAGCGCGGGAGATCTAGATCAGCTTTCTAAATTTGTTTCGGTGGCTTTATTTATTTGCGTGTGTGTATAAGAAGGAGGGGAAGAAGCATTAGGTCCGATTTTGGTGGATGAGCTGGGATTTTTCTCTGCGCTGTCGGTGTGTTGTAGAGAGGGGAAATTTCCCATAGCGTCGCTCGGTTTGGCGCCTCTTAATTCTGTGTCCGTATTAGTGGCTGCGGCTGCATTAGTGCAGGTCGCTGTGGTGGATAAAAACTCTCTTTGAGTAGCGTCGGTGTTTGTAAGTGCGGCTGTATTTGTTTGAGTCGTTGTGGGGAGTGAATTTCCCTTGTGTATTTGTGAAGAGAATGGAGGAGAAGAAGGCGATTTCCCCTTCGAGATGCTGCTTTTGGCGCCAACATTGACTTATTTTTATATTTTCAGCGCCTGTTGGTGCTGTCATTTTATTGTACTCTGATTTTGTTTTTAAAATATATAGTTACAATTTATGGCATTTTACAGTTTTGGATCGGCGGCAATTGTGCGCGCCATGGTTATAAGAGTTATTTAAAAAATTCAATTTCGAAGAAAATTTTGATTTGCTTGGCAGCAGTTATACGCGCAATGATTTGAATTGGAATCTACGATTTAGGATTTTACGTTAAGTTAGCCTTAGCTTATGGTAGTTACAATTTTTATAGGTAGTAGTAGTTTTGGTAGTAGTTTTAAGTTATAGTAAGAAGAAAATTTGTAGTATTATGGGGAAAGATTTTGAGTGGATGTATATTCTAAAACTGAATTGTTGTGGCATAGGATTCCAGCGATGAGACTCTAGCTGATGGCGGCGACGACGAGCAGTTGCTATCATCCGAGGAGATAGATAGCACTGTTGCCCATCCTTCACTTTGGTCTCCATTATGTCCGTCCATTTTCTATGTTGCGTTCCGTCTTGTTCACTTTGGGTAGCTGTTGCACTGGCGCCTCTGCCGGATTTTTAATCACCACTGACGCGCCTTTCTGGTCGGGAAGCCTAGGCGGGCTATCGGACTTCGATAATCGGAGGGAAAAAAGCACGGCTAGTAATCGGTGTTCTATCGATTTTCCCGCCAGAATTGTTACCGATATCTCGCTTCGCGTTGGCCGATGTTATTGGTGATTATCAGTAGCTGGTCTCACTATTCCTGGGCTTCGATAAATCGGAGGTAAAAGGCAACATAGCTGGTAATCGATGTTCTGGCATTTTTCCCGCCAGTTATCGATATCCTGCTTCGCATTAGCCGGTATTCCTGGTCATTCTCGGTAGCTGGTCTCACTACTACTAGGAAAAAGGAAAAAGTTATCATATGTTAGCTTTGTTGTAAATTGTGATGTAGTTTTCCCCTTTTTGGTGCCGCAAAATAAAATATTATTATTGCTTTCAGCGTCGCTGCCCATCGCACCACCATCGCGGAGATGTCATCGTGTACCAGGCATCGGCCAATCTGGCCCGTCAGGCCTGATGCAAGCGTCCAGTCTGTGGCGGGTGGAAAATGCGCCGCAGTCCAGCGTCGTCTGCAGGAAACGCTCCGGTTTGCCAGGAATGCAGTTTCATTCAAATCTGAAGGGAAAAAGACTGATCCAGATTTCTTTCTTCCAGATTTGAAGCGCCGGTGATTGTTATCCAGGATGATTGTCCAGTGGTCAGGTAAGGAGTCGGAAAAGCAATGATCAGCAGGCTCGCCATATTACTCAGACGTTCGGAAAGAAGGATTTGTCCGCAGGATAATCGACGTCTCATAAATCGTACGGCAAGCCGATTGGCAAGGAATGCGACTGCGGCAGAAACATTCCCTGCTAATGCTGTCGCTGCCGCCCCTGCTGTTGTTGGTTATGGTGGTGACTGCGTCGCCGCCGCTGTTGCTGCTGGTGGTGACTGCGTCGCTGCTGTTGTTGTTGCTGGTGGTGACTGCGTCGCTGCTGTTGCTGCTGATGGTGGTGGCTGCGTCGCTGCTGTTGCCGCTGCTGGTGGCAACCGCGTCGCTGCTGTTGCTGCTGGTGGTGACTGCGTCGCTGATGGTGGTGAGTGCGTCGCTGCTGTTGCTGCTGATGGTGGTGACTGCGTCGCCGCTGTTGCTGCGCCGGTGGCGGCTGCGTCGTTACTGTTCTTGCTGTTGGTGGTGACTGCGTCGCTGCAGTTGCTGCTGATTTTTTTTATATTTTTTTTTATATATTTTCAACGTCAAATGACGCTGACCTTTTATTGTTCTCTAATTTTTGCTTAAAAATATATAGTGACAATTTGTGGCAAATTACATTTTCGGATTTTTTTAGCTGTAGATATGCGTGCCATAGTTAAAGTAAAAATTTATGATTAAAATTTGCGGGAGACATTTTTGAAATTACTTGGAGGCAGTTTTGCGCGCCATGGTTCTAGTGTGGAATTTAAATTTGAAAATTACGTTACTTAGGAAATAGCTTATGGAATAGGAGAAAATAGTTATGGTAAGTAATTTAAAATATAGCTTAACGATGATTTGGAATCCAGCGATGAGACTATAGCTGATGACGGCGAGGATGAGCAGTTGCTATCGTCCGATGAGATGGATAAAACCGATGCCCATCCTCCGCTTTGGTTCACGTTCTGGTCGTCCATTAGTTGTTGTTGTTGCTGCTGGCTTCACTTTTGGTTACTGTTGCGCGCGCGCCTCTGTCGGTTTTATAATCTCAACTGACTTGCAAATTTGGGCTAGGCGCGTAGGTGGGCTTTTCGATAGCTCAAAGGCACGGCGGATGGTCGATATGCTAGCTATTTTCTTGCCAGCTCGTTATCGATACTTCGCGCCTTTTTTGGCGGGCTTATCGGCTATTATTTTGCCGCCAGTCTATCGCCTATCGGGCAGAAATACTAGAATTGTTCGAGTTAGTATTTTTGGGATTCCAGTATTTCTCCCGTAGTTACTCGCGTTTGTCAGTGTAATGGCATATAGGGAAAAGGGTCTCACTTCTCCAAGCGGAAACGAAGCAGAAAAATTGCGTGCTATTTCCTATTGTAATATTTCTGTTTCTGCTTTTAGTGGTGCTGGAAGCGTCGATGCTGCGGAGATGCCGGTATGCAGCAAGTATCAGCCGGCGTGCCCTGTCAACTTTGGTGCACGCACAACTTTTGTGGAGAAAAAAGTGTGCCGCAGTCCGCGTCGTCTATAGGCTTAGGTTTGTCTGAGTGTATGCGTGAGTACAGTCTGGCTGATGTTCCAATTTGAGCCGAGTCTAATGGTTGTTTCTTTTAAACATTTGCAGGTCCATTTCAACTTGACAGGAAATTGCCATTCAGCGACTGCAGATAAACATTCGCTGTTGCTGCCGCCACTGTTGCTGCCGTTGATTTCTGCGCCTACGCCCCGCCAACTCGCATAACTGAGGACCGTCGCCAGTGCCGCCTCTTGCATCCATGGTCCGCTGCCGTTGCTGCTATCCTGGCACAGATCAGGTGTGCATTACAGGGCCGATTCCATCTTGAGACCGTCCATATGGCAGATCATCGTCGTCATCTCCATCGCGCTAGCTCCTGTTACTGGCCAGGGTCCAGGCGAGAAGTACGGAATTCGGAAAGTGCCAATTGGATTTTGTGGTGAGATCTTTTCCTGCTACTGCTGCCGCTGTTGTTGTTGTTGCTGCTGTTGGTGAGTGTGTCGCCGTCTAGTGCAGTTCGATATAATCCATGCTTCTTTTTTCCAGGGTGAAAGCAGCCGCCGATTTAAGTATAAGGAGATCAGCCTAGGGTCAAACCATGAGTCGAGTCGTAGGATGCATGCTATTTGGCTACTGTGGCAATGAAATCTTCCTGCTGCTGCCGCTGCCGCTGTTGTGTCGAGAGTTGCATGCGCCGTTGCTTTGTGAGCATGCGGCAAATGCTGTTCCAATCGCTATTCTGAGCTGCATGTTATCAGAAAGTTGCCGGGCTTCTGTTGTTGCTGTTTCTGGTCTTGCTGCTGCTGTTGCCGCTGCCATGGTAAGCTAAGGCTGTTGTTGGTCTCATGCTCATTCTAATGTTTTCTTCTTTCAGGGAGGAGCGCTGGTGAGGCGCCATATGCCAGTCCCGCGTCTTCAAAAGGAAAAAAGCCGGTTTGCCAGGAGCGCTGACACTGCTACCGCTGCCTTTCCTGCCCCCATCTGCTGCTACTGGGGCGAGAAAACCCAACATGCTGCTCCGTCCATCAGATTTCCGACGCCTCGCCGCTGCATAATCATCCGCTGGCGGCTACTCTAGTTCTCGGCGCTCCAGTATCCTAACTCAGGACTTCCTGAGTCTGTCCTGTCGTCTGTCCCGTCAGCCCTGATGCGCTCATCTCATCAGTGGCGGGAGGGAGAGCATGCGCCGCTGTCCAGCGTCATCTACAGGAATACGCCGGTTGTCCAGGAAAGCGATTTAATACACTAGCTGAAGGGGAAAAAACTAGTCCATGCTTCTTTCTTTCTTCCAGGGCAAATCGCCCTGGTTCTTGGCTTGGTGCAACAGGATGACAGGTGATCGCCAGCGCATTTCATGCATCTTGGTGGCCTCATACATGAGTTTTTGGCATGCCTGTAGCCCTGGCATCTGTAGCACTGGACCGGCTCCCGTTGCCCACCAATTTTTTTAAGTGAGATAATTTTGTCATGACTGCCGTCCTTGGCCATGACGATCTCCACTTCAAACATGCGCATGGGGCCACCTGTAGCCGGGTTCGTCATATTTCTGACGAAGCGCGCTGTGAATCCGAGCGTCAGCAACTCCTTGACAATCCACGAGCATGGAGTGGAGTGGTGGAGATGTCTGATTACTAATCGGAAGCCCCTCTCGGACTTTGGCTGGTTGGTGAATAGGGGAAAGCCGTTTGCTATAAGGACATCTTTGATTTTGTGGTAGGCGGTCATGTCCTTGGCCTGGATCCTGACCCCGTTCCCTTCAATTGCCCTGGTAGTGTAGCTGGAGACTCCTGCTGTATAGTTTAGCTTTTCCAGGAGCGGGACAATTTCTTTGACGTCGTCGACGAGTATGGGTGGTGCTCTGCAGCTTAGTGGGACAAGTTTCCAAGGTGGCAGCTCAGAATCTGTATTTTGAGGGGGTGGCGACGTTGCGCTGCGTGCAGGAGCATTGGTAACGGCTGGTGTGTGTGTCGATTCCTGGTTTTGGATTCCTCATATACAGATTTGGCTGCCTTGCTTTGGAAAACGGGTGTGGTGAGGGGTGGAAACGCATAATCGTTTACTTGGCGTCTTGAAACTGGAGCAGTCCAAGTCGTCATTTGTCCTCTTGGCCGGAGTTTTCGTTAGAGGAGCCGGAACTGTGGGTGCCACAAAGATTGGACCAGTTCCAGCAACCATTTCCGAGAAACTCATGAGCTGCTCGTCTGGGCTCCTGGACGGTGATTTGAATGAGTCCCGTTTGGCAGCAGGCCGACTAAGGGCGTAAAGAAGCATTCCTTTGATGAAGGGAAATGCTTCTTTTCCCAGTATTTACGGAGCGATTGGTTGGATTCTTGCTTAAACTAAGTTTAGAAGCAAACGGCTTGTGGTTAAAAATTGACCAAAAAGCTTTGACAGTTGTACTAGGTCTTTCCTCCTGCTTGCTTTCGTTAATTTGTTTAAGTGGTGGAGCAATTTCCCCACTGTCAATATCATTGGCTTTGTTGAGTTGAGTTTCTGAATTGGCAAGCGCGGGAGATCTAGATCAGCTTTCTAAATTTGTTTCGGTGGCTTTATTTATTTGGGGAGGAAGCATTAGGTCCGATTTTGGTGGATGAGCTGGGATTTTTCTCTGCGCTGTCGGTGTGTGGGAGAGAGGGGAAATTTCCCATAGCGTCGCTCGGTTTGGCGCCTCTTAATTCTGTGTCCGTATTAGTGGCTGCGGCTGCATTAGTGCAGGTCGCTGTGTAGCGTCTCTTTGAGTAGCGTCGGTGTTTGTAAGTGCGGCTGTATTTGTTTGAGTCGTTGTGGGGAGTGAATTTCCCTTGTGTATTTGTGAAGAGAATGGATGAGAAGAAGGCGATTTCCCCTTCGAGATGCTGCTTTTGGCGCCAACATTGACTTATTTTTATATTTTCAGCGCCTGTTGGTGCTGTCATTTTATTGTACTCTGATTTTGTTTTTTGTTTTTTTTTATATTTTCAGCGCCTGTTGGTGCTGTCATTTTATTGTACTCTGATTTTGTTTTTAAAATATATAGTTACAATTTATGGCATTTTACAGTTTTGGATCGGCGGCAATTGTGCGCGCCATGGTTATAAGAGTTATTTAAAAAATTCAATTTCGAAGAAAATTTTGATTTGCTTGGCAGCAGTTATACGCGCCATGATTTGAATTGGAATCTACGATTTAGGATTTTACGTTAAGTTAGCCTTAGCTTATGGTAGTTACAATTTTTATAGGTAGTAGTAGTTTAGGTAGTAGTAGTAAGAAAATTTGTAGTATTATGGGGAAAGATTTTGAGTGGATGTATATTCTAAAACTGAATTGTTGTGGCATAGGAATTCAGCGATGAGACTCTAGCTGATGGCGGCGACGACGAGCAGTTGCTATCATCCGAGGAGATAGATAGCACTGTTGCCCATCCTTCACTTTGGTCTCCATTATGTCCGTCCATTTTCTATGTTGCGTTCCGTCTTGTTCACTTTGGGTAGCTGTTGCACTGGCGCCTCTGCCGGATTTTTAATCACCACTGACGCGCCTTTCTGGTCGGGAAGCCTAGGCGGGCTATCGGACTTCGATAATCGGAGGGAAAAAAGCACGGCTAGTAATCGGTGTTCTATCGATTTTCCCGCCAGAATTGTTACCGATATCTCGCTTCGCGTTGGCCGATGTTATTGGTGATTATCAGTAGCTGGTCTCACTATTCCTGGGCTTCGATAAATCGGAGGTAAAAGGCAACATAGCTGGTAATCGATGTTCTGGCATTTTTCCCGCCAGTTATCGATATCCTGCTTCGCATTAGCCGGTATTCCTGGTCATTCTCGGTAGCTGGTCTCACTACTACTAGGAAAAAGGAAAAACTAGGAAAAAGAAACATTCCCTGCTAATGCTGTCGCTGCCGCCCCTGCTGTTGTTGGTTATGGTGGTGACTGCGTCGCCGCCGCTGTTGCTGCTGGTGGTGACTGCGTCGCTGCTGTTGTTGTTGCTGGTGGTGACTGCGTCGCTGCTGTTGCTGCTGATGGTGGTGGCTGCGTCGCTGCTGTTGCCGCTGCTGGTGGCAACCGCGTCGCTGCTGTTGTTGCTGCTGGTGGTGACTGCGTCGCTGATGGTGGTGAGTGCGTCGCTGCTGTTGCTGCTGATGGTGGTGACTGCGTCGCCGCTGTTGCTGCGCCGGTGGCGGCTGCGTCGTTACTGTTCTTGCTGTTGGTGGTGACTGCGTCGCTGCAGTTGCTGCTGATTTTTTTTATATTTTTTTTTATATATTTTCAACGTCAAATGACGCTGACCTTTTATTGTTCTCTAATTTTTGCTTAAAAATATATAGTGACAATTTGTGGCAAATTACATTTTCGGATTTTTTTAGCTGTAGATATGCGTGCCATAGTTAAAGTAAAAATTTATGATTAAAATTTGCGGGAGACATTTTTGAAATTACTTGGAGGCAGTTTTGCGCGCCATGGTTCTAGTGTGGAATTTAAATTTGAAAATTACGTTACTTAGGAAATAGCTTATGGAATAGGAGAAAATAGTTATGGTAAGTAATTTAAAATATAGCTTAACGATGATTTGGAATCCAGCGATGAGACTATAGCTGATGACGACGAGGATGAGCAGTTGCTATCGTCCGATGAGATGGATAAAACCGATGCCCATCCTCCGCTTTGGTTCACGTTCTGGTCGTCCATTAGTTGTTGTTGTTGCTGCTGGCTTCACTTTTGGTTACTGTTGCGCGCGCGCCTCTGTCGGTTTTATAATCTCAACTGACTTGCAAATTTGGGCTAGGCGCGTAGGTGGGCTTTTCGATAGCTCAAAGGCACGGCGGATGGTCGATATGCTAGCTATTTTCTTGCCAGCTCGTTATCGATACTTCGCGCCTTTTTTGGCGGGCTTATCGGCTATTATTTTGCCGCCAGTCTATCGCCTATCGGGCAGAAATACTAGAATTGTTCGAGTTAGTATTTTTGGGATTCCAGTATTTCTCCCGTAGTTACTCGCGTTTGTCAGTGTAATGGCATATAGGGAAAAGGGTCTCACTTCTCCAAGCGGAAACGAAGCAGAAAAATTGCGTGCTATTTCCTATTGTAATATTTCTGTTTCTGCTTTTAGTGGTGCTGGAAGCGTCGATGCTGCGGAGATGCCGGTATGCAGCAAGTATCAGCCGGCGTGCCCTGTCAACTTTGGTGCACGCACAACTTTTGTGGAGAAAAAAGTGTGCCGCAGTCCGCGTCGTCTATAGGCTTAGGTTTGTCTGAGTGTATGCGTGAGTACAGTCTGGCTGATGTTCCAATTTGAGCCGAGTCTAATGGTTGTTTCTTTTAAACATTTGCAGGTCCATTTCAACTTGACAGGAAATTGCCATTCAGCGACTGCAGATAAACATTCGCTGTTGCTGCCGCCACTGTTGCTGCCGTTGATTTCTGCGCCTACGCCCCGCCAACTCGCATAACTGAGGACCGTCGCCAGTGCCGCCTCTTGCATCCATGGTCCGCTGCCGTTGCTGCTATCCTGGCACAGATCAGGTGTGCATTACAGGGCCGATTCCATCTTGAGACCGTCCATATGGCAGATCATCGTCGTCATCTCCATCGCGCTAGCTCCTGTTACTGGCCAGGGTCCAGGCGAGAAGTACGGAATTCGGAAAGTGCCAATTGGATTTTGTGGTGAGATCTTTTCCTGCTACTGCTGCCGCTGTTGTTGTTGTTGCTGCTGTTGGTGAGTGTGTCGCCGCCTAGTGCAGTTCGATATAATCCATGCTTCTTTTTTCCAGGGTGAAAGCAGCCGCCGATTTAAGTATAAGGAGATCAGCCTAGGGTCAAACCATGAGTCGAGTCGTAGGATGCATGCTATTTGGCTACTGTGGCAATGAAATCTTCCTGCTGCTGCCGCTGCCGCTGTTGTGTCGAGAGTTGCATGCGCCGTTGCTTTGGGAGCATGCGGCAAATGCTGTTCCAATCGCTATTCTGAGCTGCATGTTATCAGAAAGTTGCCGGGCTTCTGTTGTTGCTGTTTCTGGTCTTGCTGCTGCTGCTGCCGCTGCCATGGTAAGCTAAGGCTGTTGTTGGTCTCATGCTCATTCTAATGTTTTCTTCTTTCAGGGAGGAGCGCTGGTGAGGCGCCAGATGCCAGTCCCGCGTCTTGAAAAGGAAAAAAGCCGGTTTGCCAGGAGCGCTGACACTGCTACCGCTGCCTTTCCTGCCCCCATCTGCTGCTACTGGGGCGAGAAAACCCAACATGCTGCTCCGTCCATCAGATTTCCGACGCCTCGCCGCTGCATAAGCATCCGCTGGCGGCTACTCTAGTTCTCGGCGCTCCAGTATCCTAACTCAGGACTTCCTGAGTCTGTCCTGTCGTCTGTCCCGTCAGCCCTGATGCGCTCATCTCATCAGTGGCGGGAGGGAGAGCATGCGCCGCTGTCCAGCGTCATCTACAGGAATACGCCGGTTGTCCAGGAAAGCGATTTAATACACTAGCTGAAGGGGAAAAAACTAGTCCATGCTTCTTTCTTTCTTCCAGGGCAAATCGCCCTGGTTCTTGGCTTGGTGCAACAGGATGACAGGTGATCGCCAGCGCATTTCATGCATCTTGGTGGCCTCATACATGAGTTTTTGGCATGCCTGTAGCCCTGGCATCTGTAGCACTGGACCGGCTCCCGTTGCCCACCAATTTTTTTAAGTGAGATAATTTTGTCATGACTGCCGTCCTTGGCCATGACGATCTCCACTTCAAACATGCGCATGGGGCCACCTGTAGCCGGGTTCGTCATATTTCTGACGAAGCGCGCTGTGAATCCGAGCGTCAGCAACTCCTTGACAATCCACGAGCATGGAGTGGAGTGGTGGAGATGTCTGATTACTACTCGGAAGCCCCTCTCGGACTTTGGCTGGTTGGTGAATAGGGGAAAGCCGTTTGCTATAAGGACATCTTTGATTTTGTGGTAGGCGGTCATGTCCTTGGCCTGGATCCTGACCCCGTTCCCTTCAATTGCCCTGGTAGTGTAGCTGGAGACTCCTGCTGTATAGTTTAGCTTTTCCAGGAGCGGGACAATTTCTTTGACGTCGTCGACGAGTATGGGTGGTGCTCTGCAGCTTAGTGGCACAAGTTTCCAAGGTGGCAGCTCAGAATCTGTATTTTGAGGGGGTGGCGACGTTGCGCTGCGTGCAGGAGCATTGGTGCTGCAGGGTAACGGCTGGTGTGTGTGTCGATTCCTGGTTTTGGATTCCTCATATACAGATTTGGCTGCCTTGCTTTGGAAAACGGGTGTGGTGAGGGGTGGAAAAATGCTGGGAGATTTGAAATTGGTGGTCACGCATAATCCTTTATTTGGCGTCTTGAAACTGGAGCAGTCCAAGTCGTCATTTGTCCTCTTGGTCGGAGTTTTCGTTAGAGGAGCCGGAACTGTGGGTGCCACAAAGATTGGACCAGTTCCAGCAACCATTTCCGAGAAACTCATGAGCTGCTCGTCTGGGCTCCTGGACGGTGAGTTGAATAAGTCCCGTTTGGCAGCAGGCCGACTAAGGGTGTGGGCTGTTGTTGAGTTCCCCACAGTGGGCATGGCGCTATTGTTGGGTTTTAATTTTAAATCACGCTGAGCATCAGGGCGTAAAGAAGCATTCCTTTGATGAGGGGAAATGCTTCTTTTCCCAGTATTTACGGAGCGATTGGTTGGATTCTTGCTTAAACTAAGTTTAGAAGCAACCGGCTTGTGGTTAAAAATTGACCAAAAAGCTTTGACAGTTGTACTAGGTCTTTCCTCCTGCTTGCTTTCGTTAATTTGTTTAAGTGGTGGAGCAATTTCCCCACTGTCAATATCATTGGCTTTGTTGAGTTGAGTTTCTGAATTGGCAAGCGCGGGAGATCTAGATCAGCTTTCTAAATTTGTTTCGGTGGCTTTATTTATTTGCGTGTGTATATAAGAAGGAGGGGAAGAAGCATTAGATCCGATTTTGGTGGATGAGCTGGGATTTTTCTCTGCGCTGTCGGTGTGTGGGAGAGAGGGGAAATTTCCCATAGCGTCGCTCGGTTTGGCGCCTCTTAATTCTGTGTCCGTATTAGTGGCTGCGGCTGCATTAGTGCAGGTCGCTGTGGTGGATAAAAACTCTCTTTGAGTAGCGTCGGTGTTTGTAAGTGCGGCTGTATTTGTTTGAGTCGTTGTGGGGAGTGAATTTCCCTTGTGTATTTGTGAAGAGAATGGAGGAGAAGAAGGCGATTTCCCCTTCGAGATGCTGCTTTTGGCGCCAACATTGACTTATTTTTATATTTTCAGCGCCTGTTGGTGCTGTCATTTTATTGTACTCTGATTTTGTTTTTAAAATATATAGTTACAATTTATGGCATTTTACAGTTTTGGATCGGCGGCAATTGTGCGCGCCATGGTTATAAGAGTTATTTAAAAAATTCAATTTCGAAGAAAATTTTGATTTGCTTGGCAGCAGTTATACGCGCCATGATTTGAATTGGAATCTACGATTTAGGATTTTACGTTAAGTTAGCCTTAGCTTATGGTAGTTACAATTTTTATAGGTAGTAGTAGTTTTGGTAGTAGTTTTAAGTTATAGTAAGAAGAAAATTTGTAGTATTATGGGGAAAGATTTTGAGTGAATGTATATTCTAAAACTGAATTGTTGTGGCATAGGATTCCAGCGATGAGACTCTAGCTGATGGCGGCGACGACGAGCAGTTGCTATCATCCGAGGAGATAGATAGCACTGTTGCCCATCCTTCACTTTGGTCTCCATTATGTCCGTCCATTTTCTATGTTGCGTTCCGTCTTGTTCACTTTGGGTAGCTGTTGCACTGGCGCCTCTGCCGGATTTTTAATCACCACCGACGCGCCTTTCTGGTCGGGAAGCCTAGGCGGGCTATTGGACTTCGATAATCGGAGGGAAAAAAGCACGGCTAGTAATCGGTGTTCTATCGATTTTCCCGCCAGAATTGTTACCGATATCTCGCTTCGCGTTGGCCGATGTTATTGGTCATTATCAGTAGCTGGTCTCACTATTCCTGGGCTTCGATAAATCGGAGGTAAAAGGCAACATAGCTGGTAATCGATGTTCTGGCATTTTTCCCGCCAGAAACGTTATCGATATCCTGCTTCGCATTAGCCGGTATTCCTGGTCATTCTCTGTAGCTGGTCTCACTACTACTAGGAAAAAGGAAAAAGTTATCATATGTTAGCTTTGTTGTAAATTGTGATGTAGTTTTCCCCTTTTTGGTGCCGCAAAATAAAATATTATTATTGCTTTCAGCGTCGCTGCCCATCGCACCACCGCGGAGATGCCATCGTGTACCAGGCATCGGCCAATCTGGCCCGTCAGGCCTGATGCAAGCGTCCAGTCTGTGGCGGGTGGAAAATGCGCCGCAGTCCAGCGTCGTCTGCAGGCAACGCTCCGGTTTGCCAGGAATGCAGTTTCATTCAAATCTGAAGGGAAAAAGACTGATCCAGATTTCTTTCTTCCAGATTTGAAGCGCCGGTGATTGTTATCCAGGATGATTGTCCAGTGGTCAGGTAAGGAGTCGGAAAAGCAATGATCAGCAGGCTCGCCATAATACTCAGACGTCCGGAAAGAAGGATTTGTCCGCAGGATAATCGACGTCTCATACATCGTACGGCAAGCCGATTGGCAAGGAATGCGACTGCGGCAGAAACATTCCCTGCTACTGCTGTCGCTGCCGCCCCTGCTGTTGTTGCTTATGGTGGTGACTGCGTCGCCGCCGCTGTTGCTGCTGGTGGTGACTGCGTCGCTGCTGTTGTTGTTGCTGGTGGTGACTGCGTCGCTGCTGTTGCTGCTGATGGTGGTGGCTGCGTCGCTGCTGATGCCGCTGCTGGTGGCAACCGCGTCGCTGCTGTTGTTGCTGCTGGTGGTGACTGCGTCGCTGATGGTGGTGAGTGCGTCGCTGCTGTTGTTGCTGTTGGTGGTGACTGCGTCGCTGCAGTTGCTGCTGATTTTTTTTTTTTTTTTTTTTTTATATATTTTCAACGTCAAATGACGCTGACCTTTTATTGTCCTCTGATTTTTGCTTAAAAATATATAGTGACAATTTGTGGCAAATTACATTTTCTGATTTTTTGGCTGTAGATATGCGTGCCATAGTTAAAGTAAAAATTTATGATTAAAATTTGCGGGAGACATTTTTGAAATTACTTGGCGGCAGTTTTGCGTGCCATGGTTCTAGTGTGGAATTTAAATTTGAAAATTACGTTACTTAGGAAATAGCTTATGGAATAGGAGAAAATAGTTATGGTAAGTAATTTAAAATATAGCTTAATGATGATTTGGAATCCAGCTGATGACGGCGAGGATGAGCAGTTGCTATCGTCCGATGAGATGGATAAAACCGATGCCCATCCTCCGCTTTGGTTCACGTTCTGGCCGTCCATTAGTTGTTGTTGTTGCTGCTGGCTTCACTTTTGGTTACTGTTGCGCGCGCGCCTCTGTCGGTTTTATAATCTCAACTGACTTGCAAATTTGGGCTAGGCGCGTAGGTGGGCTTTTCGCTCAAAGGCACGGCGGATGGTCGATATGCTAGCTATTTTCTTGCCAGCTCGTTATCGATACTTCGCGCCTTTTTTGGCGGGCTTATCGGCTATTATTTTGCCGCCAGTCTATCGCCTATCGGGCAGAAATACTAGAATTGTTCGAGTTAGTATTTTTGGGATTCCAGTATTTCTTCCGTAGTTACTCGCGTTTGTCAGTGTAATGGCATATAGGAAAAGGGTCTCACTTTTCCAAGCGGAAACGAAGCAGAAAAATTGCGTGCTATTTCCTATTGTAATGTTTCTGTTTCTGCTTTTAGTGGTGCTGGAAGCGTCGATGCTGCGGAGATGCCGGTATGCAGCAAGCATCAGCCGGCGTGGCCTGTCAACTTTGGTGCACGCACAACTTTTGTGGAGAAAAAAGTGTGCCGCAGTCCGCGTCGTCTATAGGCTTAGGTTTGTCTGAGTGTATGCGTGAGTACAGTCTGGCTGATGTTCCAATTTGAGCCGAGTCTAATGGTTGTTTCTTTTAAACATTTGCAGGTCCATTTCAACTTGACAGGAAATTGCCATTCAGCGACTGCAGATAAACATTCGCTGTTGCTGCCGCCACTGTTGCTGCCGTTGATTTCTGCGCCTACGCCCCGCCAACGTGCCGCCTCTTGCATCCATGGTCCGCTGCCGTTGCTGCTATCCTGGCACAGATCAGGTGTGCATTACAGGGCCGATTCCATCTTGAGACCGTCCATATGGCAGATCATCGTCGTCATCTCCATCGCGCTAGCTCCTGTTACTGGCCAGGGGCCAGGCGAGAAGTACGAAATTCGGAAAGTGCCAATTGGATTTTGCGGTGAGATCTTTTCCTGCTACTGCTGCCGCAGTTGTTTTTGTTGCTGCTGTTGGTGAGTGTGTCGCCGCCTAGTGCAGTTCGATATAATCCATGCTTCTTTTTTCCAGGGTGAAAGCAGCTGCCGATTTAAGTATGACGGAGCGTAGATTTAATCCAAATTGTGAAGCGAGTCCCTGTAAGTTTCCTCTTTTTGATTCTTACCGCTGCGTGTGTGTGCTTTTCCTCGTTCTCTTCTCGATAGCCACGCACGGCCACACTACTATCAGGGACACACTCGATCTCAATGTTATTGAAATCTCACAATCGATTACAACTCGTCCTATCGATAAGTCTCGTGAACAGTTGACAATCGATAGGGCGCCTATTTCAAAATATCCCTTCTCCGACAAGTATATGGAGATCAGCCTAGGGTCAAACCATGAGACGAGTCGTAGGATGCATGCTATTTGGCTACTGTGGCAATGAAATCTTCCTGCTGCTGCAGGAATGTGTCGCCGCCTTATGGATCTCTGCCGTCCTTGGCCATGACGATCTCCACTTCAAACATGCGCATGGGGCCACCTGTAGCCGGGTTCGTCATATTTCTGACGAAGCGCGCTGTGAATCCGAGCGTCAGCAACTCCTTGACAATCCACGAGCATGGAGTGGAGTGGTGGAGATGTCTGATTACTACTCGGAAGCCCCTCTCGGACTTTGGCTGGTTGGTGAATAGGGGAAAGCCGTTTGCTATAAGGACATCTTTGATTTTGTGGTAGGCGGTCATGTCCCTGGTCTCGATCCTGACCCCGTTCCCTTCAATTGCCCTGTAGTGTAGCTGGAGACTCCTGCTGTATAGTTTAGCTTTTCCAGGAGCGGGACAATTTCTTTGACGTCGTCGACGAGTATGGGTGGTGCTCTGCAGCTTAGTGGCACAAGTTTCCAAGGTGGCAGCTCAGAATCTGTATTTTGAGGGGGTGGCGACGTTGCGCTGCGTGCAGGAGCATTGGTGCTGCAGGGTAACGGCTGGTGTGTCGATTCCTGGTTTTGGATTCCTCATATACAGATTTGGCTGCCTTGCTTTGGAAAACGGGTGTGGTGAGGGGTGGAAAAATGCTGGGAGATTTGAAATTGGTGGTCACGCATAATCGTTTATTTGGCGTCTTGAAACTGGAGCAGTCCATGTCGTCATTTGTCCTCTTGGCCGGAGTTTTCGTTAGAGGAGCCGGAACTGTGGGTGCCACAAAGATTGGACCAGTTCCAGCAACCATTTCCGAGAAACTCATGAGCTGCTCGTCTGGGCTCCTGGACGGTGATTTGAATAAGTCCCGCCTCTTAATTCTGTGTCCGTATTAGTGGCTGCGGCTGCATTAGTGCAGGTCGCTGTGTAGCGTCTCTTTGAGTAGCGTCGGTGTTTGTAAGTGCGGCTGTATTTGTTTGAGTCGTTGTGGGGAGTGAATTTCCCTTGTGTATTTGTGAAGAGAATGGATGAGAAGAAGGCGATTTCCCCTTCGAGATGCTGCTTTTGGCGCCAACATTGACTTATTTTTATATTTTCAGCGCCTGTTGGTGCTGTCATTTTATTGTACTCTGATTTTGTTTTTTGTTTTTTTTTTATATTTTCAGCGCCTGTTGGTGCTGTCATTTTATTGTACTCTGATTTTGTTTTTAAAATATATAGTTACAATTTATGGCATTTTACAGTTTTGGATCGGCGGCAATTGTGCGCGCCATGGTTATAAGAGTTATTTAAAAAATTCAATTTCGAAGAAAATTTTGATTTGCTTGGCAGCAGTTATACGCGCCATGATTTGAATTGGAATCTACGATTTAGGATTTTACGTTAAGTTAGCCTTAGCTTATGGTAGTTACAATTTTTATAGGTAGTAGTAGTTTAGGTAGTAGTAGTAAGAAAATTTGTAGTATTATGGGGAAAGATTTTGAGTGGATGTATATTCTAAAACTGAATTGTTGTGGCATAGGAATTCAGCGATGAGACTCTAGCTGATGGCGGCGACGACGAGCAGTTGCTATCATCCGAGGAGATAGATAGCACTGTTGCCCATCCTTCACTTTGGTCTCCATTATGTCCGTCTTGTTCACTTTGGGTAGCTGTTGCACTGGCGCCTCTGCCGGATTTTTAATCACCACTGACGCGCCTTTCTGGTCGGGAAGCCTAGGCGGGCTATCGGACTTCGATAATCGGAGGGAAAAAAGCACGGCTAGTAATCGGTGTTCTATCGATTTTCCCGCCAGAATTGTTACCGATATCTCGCTTCGCGTTGGCCGATGTTATTGGTGATTATCAGTAGCTGGTCTCACTATTCCTGGGCTTCGATAAATCGGAGGTAAAAGGCAACATAGCTGGTAATCGATGTTCTGGCATTTTTCCCGCCAGTTATCGATATCCTGCTTCGCATTAGCCGGTATTCCTGGTCATTCTCGGTAGCTGGTCTCACTACTACTAGGAAAAAGGAAAAACTAGGAAAAAGAAACATTCCCTGCTAATGCTGTCGCTGCCGCCCCTGCTGTTGTTGGTTATGGTGGTGACTGCGTCGCCGCCGCTGTTGCTGCTGGTGGTGACTGCGTCGCTGCTGTTGTTGTTGCTGGTGGTGACTGCGTCGCTGCTGTTGCTGCTGATGGTGGTGGCTGCGTCGCTGCTGTTGCCGCTGCTGGTGGCAACCGCGTCGCTGCTGTTGTTGCTGCTGGTGGTGACTGCGTCGCTGATGGTGGTGAGTGCGTCGCTGCTGTTGCTGCTGATGGTGGTGACTGCGTCGCCGCTGTTGCTGCGCCGGTGGCGGCTGCGTCGTTACTGTTCTTGCTGTTGGTGGTGACTGCGTCGCTGCAGTTGCTGCTGATTTTTTTTATATTTTTTTTTATATATTTTCAACGTCAAATGACGCTGACCTTTTATTGTTCTCTAATTTTTGCTTAAAAATATATAGTGACAATTTGTGGCAAATTACATTTTCGGATTTTTTTAGCTGTAGATATGCGTGCCATAGTTAAAGTAAAAATTTATGATTAAAATTTGCGGGAGACATTTTTGAAATTACTTGGAGGCAGTTTTGCGCGCCATGGTTCTAGTGTGGAATTTAAATTTGAAAATTACGTTACTTAGGAAATAGCTTATGGAATAGGAGAAAATAGTTATGGTAAGTAATTTAAAATATAGCTTAACGATGATTTGGAATCCAGCGATGAGACTATAGCTGATGACGACGAGGATGAGCAGTTGCTATCGTCCGATGAGATGGATAAAACCGATGCCCATCCTCCGCTTTGGTTCACGTTCTGGTCGTCCATTAGTTGTTGTTGTTGCTGCTGGCTTCACTTTTGGTTACTGTTGCGCGCGCGCCTCTGTCGGTTTTATAATCTCAACTGACTTGCAAATTTGGGCTAGGCGCGTAGGTGGGCTTTTCGATAGCTCAAAGGCACGGCGGATGGTCGATATGCTAGCTATTTTCTTGCCAGCTCGTTATCGATACTTCGCGCCTTTTTTGGCGGGCTTATCGGCTATTATTTTGCCGCCAGTCTATCGCCTATCGGGCAGAAATACTAGAATTGTTCGAGTTAGTATTTTTGGGATTCCAGTATTTCTCCCGTAGTTACTCGCGTTTGTCAGTGTAATGGCATATAGGGAAAAGGGTCTCACTTCTCCAAGCGGAAACGAAGCAGAAAAATTGCGTGCTATTTCCTATTGTAATATTTCTGTTTCTGCTTTTAGTGGTGCTGGAAGCGTCGATGCTGCGGAGATGCCGGTATGCAGCAAGTATCAGCCGGCGTGCCCTGTCAACTTTGGTGCACGCACAACTTTTGTGGAGAAAAAAGTGTGCCGCAGTCCGCGTCGTCTATAGGCTTAGGTTTGTCTGAGTGTATGCGTGAGTACAGTCTGGCTGATGTTCCAATTTGAGCCGAGTCTAATGGTTGTTTCTTTTAAACATTTGCAGGTCCATTTCAACTTGACAGGAAATTGCCATTCAGCGACTGCAGATAAACATTCGCTGTTGCTGCCGCCACTGTTGCTGCCGTTGATTTCTGCGCCTACGCCCCGCCAACTCGCATAACTGAGGACCGTCGCCAGTGCCGCCTCTTGCATCCATGGTCCGCTGCCGTTGCTGCTATCCTGGCACAGATCAGGTGTGCATTACAGGGCCGATTCCATCTTGAGACCGTCCATATGGCAGATCATCGTCGTCATCTCCATCGCGCTAGCTCCTGTTACTGGCCAGGGTCCAGGCGAGAAGTACGGAATTCGGAAAGTGCCAATTGGATTTTGTGGTGAGATCTTTTCCTGCTACTGCTGCCGCTGTTGTTGTTGTTGCTGCTGTTGGTGAGTGTGTCGCCGCCTAGTGCAGTTCGATATAATCCATGCTTCTTTTTTCCAGGGTGAAAGCAGCCGCCGATTTAAGTATAAGGAGATCAGCCTAGGGTCAAACCATGAGTCGAGTCGTAGGATGCATGCTATTTGGCTACTGTGGCAATGAAATCTTCCTGCTGCTGCCGCTGCCGCTGTTGTGTCGAGAGTTGCATGCGCCGTTGCTTTGGGAGCATGCGGCAAATGCTGTTCCAATCGCTATTCTGAGCTGCATGTTATCAGAAAGTTGCCGGGCTTCTGTTGTTGCTGTTTCTGGTCTTGCTGCTGCTGCTGCCGCTGCCATGGTAAGCTAAGGCTGTTGTTGGTCTCATGCTCATTCTAATGTTTTCTTCTTTCAGGGAGGAGCGCTGGTGAGGCGCCAGATGCCAGTCCCGCGTCTTGAAAAGGAAAAAAGCCGGTTTGCCAGGAGCGCTGACACTGCTACCGCTGCCTTTCCTGCCCCCATCTGCTGCTACTGGGGCGAGAAAACCCAACATGCTGCTCCGTCCATCAGATTTCCGACGCCTCGCCGCTGCATAAGCATCCGCTGGCGGCTACTCTAGTTCTCGGCGCTCCAGTATCCTAACTCAGGACTTCCTGAGTCTGTCCTGTCGTCTGTCCCGTCAGCCCTGATGCGCTCATCTCATCAGTGGCGGGAGGGAGAGCATGCGCCGCTGTCCAGCGTCATCTACAGGAATACGCCGGTTGTCCAGGAAAGCGATTTAATACACTAGCTGAAGGGGAAAAAACTAGTCCATGCTTCTTTCTTTCTTCCAGGGCAAATCGCCCTGGTTCTTGGCTTGGTGCAACAGGATGACAGGTGATCGCCAGCGCATTTCATGCATCTTGGTGGCCTCATACATGAGTTTTTGGCATGCCTGTAGCCCTGGCATCTGTAGCACTGGACCGGCTCCCGTTGCCCACCAATTTTTTTAAGTGAGATAATTTTGTCATGACTGCCGTCCTTGGCCATGACGATCTCCACTTCAAACATGCGCATGGGGCCACCTGTAGCCGGGTTCGTCATATTTCTGACGAAGCGCGCTGTGAATCCGAGCGTCAGCAACTCCTTGACAATCCACGAGCATGGAGTGGAGTGGTGGAGATGTCTGATTACTACTCGGAAGCCCCTCTCGGACTTTGGCTGGTTGGTGAATAGGGGAAAGCCGTTTGCTATAAGGACATCTTTGATTTTGTGGTAGGCGGTCATGTCCTTGGCCTGGATCCTGACCCCGTTCCCTTCAATTGCCCTGGTAGTGTAGCTGGAGACTCCTGCTGTAT
The DNA here is from genome assembly GCF_004382145.1 of Drosophila mauritiana. NCBI lineage: Eukaryota > Metazoa > Arthropoda > Insecta > Diptera > Drosophilidae > Drosophila > Drosophila mauritiana. Next base: position 41,159 of record NW_022881447.1, read on the forward strand.
AGTTTAGCTTTTCCAGGAGCGGGACAATTTCTTTGACGTCGTCGACGAGTATGGGTGGTGCTCTGCAGCTTAGTGGCACAAGTTTCCAAGGTGGCAGCTCAGAATCTGTATTTTGAGGGGGTGGCGACGTTGCGCTGCGTGCAGGAGCATTGGTGCTGCAGGGTAACGGCTGGTGTGTGTGTCGATTCCTGGTTTTGGATTCCTCATATACAGATTTGGCTGCCTTGCTTTGGAAAACGGGTGTGGTGAGGGGTGGAAAAATGCTGGGAGATTTGAAATTGGTGGTCACGCATAATCCTTTATTTGGCGTCTTGAAACTGGAGCAGTCCAAGTCGTCATTTGTCCTCTTGGTCGGAGTTTTCGTTAGAGGAGCCGGAACTGTGGGTGCCACAAAGATTGGACCAGTTCCAGCAACCATTTCCGAGAAACTCATGAGCTGCTCGTCTGGGCTCCTGGACGGTGAGTTGAATAAGTCCCGTTTGGCAGCAGGCCGACTAAGGGTGTGGGCTGTTGTTGAGTTCCCCACAGTGGGCATGGCGCTATTGTTGGGTTTTAATTTTAAATCACGCTGAGCATCAGGGCGTAAAGAAGCATTCCTTTGATGAGGGGAAATGCTTCTTTTCCCAGTATTTACGGAGCGATTGGTTGGATTCTTGCTTAAACTAAGTTTAGAAGCAACCGGCTTGTGGTTAAAAATTGACCAAAAAGCTTTGACAGTTGTACTAGGTCTTTCCTCCTGCTTGCTTTCGTTAATTTGTTTAAGTGGTGGAGCAATTTCCCCACTGTCAATATCATTGGCTTTGTTGAGTTGAGTTTCTGAATTGGCAAGCGCGGGAGATCTAGATCAGCTTTCTAAATTTGTTTCGGTGGCTTTATTTATTTGCGTGTGTATATAAGAAGGAGGGGAAGAAGCATTAGATCCGATTTTGGTGGATGAGCTGGGATTTTTCTCTGCGCTGTCGGTGTGTGGGAGAGAGGGGAAATTTCCCATAGCGTCGCTCGGTTTGGCGCCTCTTAATTCTGTGTCCGTATTAGTGGCTGCGGCTGCATTAGTGCAGGTCGCTGTGGTGGATAAAAACTCTCTTTGAGTAGCGTCGGTGTTTGTAAGTGCGGCTGTATTTGTTTGAGTCGTTGTGGGGAGTGAATTTCCCTTGTGTATTTGTGAAGAGAATGGAGGAGAAGAAGGCGATTTCCCCTTCGAGATGCTGCTTTTGGCGCCAACATTGACTTATTTTTATATTTTCAGCGCCTGTTGGTGCTGTCATTTTATTGTACTCTGATTTTGTTTTTAAAATATATAGTTACAATTTATGGCATTTTACAGTTTTGGATCGGCGGCAATTGTGCGCGCCATGGTTATAAGAGTTATTTAAAAAATTCAATTTCGAAGAAAATTTTGATTTGCTTGGCAGCAGTTATACGCGCCATGATTTGAATTGGAATCTACGATTTAGGATTTTACGTTAAGTTAGCCTTAGCTTATGGTAGTTACAATTTTTATAGGTAGTAGTAGTTTTGGTAGTAGTTTTAAGTTATAGTAAGAAGAAAATTTGTAGTATTATGGGGAAAGATTTTGAGTGAATGTATATTCTAAAACTGAATTGTTGTGGCATAGGATTCCAGCGATGAGACTCTAGCTGATGGCGGCGACGACGAGCAGTTGCTATCATCCGAGGAGATAGATAGCACTGTTGCCCATCCTTCACTTTGGTCTCCATTATGTCCGTCCATTTTCTATGTTGCGTTCCGTCTTGTTCACTTTGGGTAGCTGTTGCACTGGCGCCTCTGCCGGATTTTTAATCACCACCGACGCGCCTTTCTGGTCGGGAAGCCTAGGCGGGCTATTGGACTTCGATAATCGGAGGGAAAAAAGCACGGCTAGTAATCGGTGTTCTATCGATTTTCCCGCCAGAATTGTTACCGATATCTCGCTTCGCGTTGGCCGATGTTATTGGTCATTATCAGTAGCTGGTCTCACTATTCCTGGGCTTCGATAAATCGGAGGTAAAAGGCAACATAGCTGGTAATCGATGTTCTGGCATTTTTCCCGCCAGAAACGTTATCGATATCCTGCTTCGCATTAGCCGGTATTCCTGGTCATTCTCTGTAGCTGGTCTCACTACTACTAGGAAAAAGGAAAAAGTTATCATATGTTAGCTTTGTTGTAAATTGTGATGTAGTTTTCCCCTTTTTGGTGCCGCAAAATAAAATATTATTATTGCTTTCAGCGTCGCTGCCCATCGCACCACCGCGGAGATGCCATCGTGTACCAGGCATCGGCCAATCTGGCCCGTCAGGCCTGATGCAAGCGTCCAGTCTGTGGCGGGTGGAAAATGCGCCGCAGTCCAGCGTCGTCTGCAGGCAACGCTCCGGTTTGCCAGGAATGCAGTTTCATTCAAATCTGAAGGGAAAAAGACTGATCCAGATTTCTTTCTTCCAGATTTGAAGCGCCGGTGATTGTTATCCAGGATGATTGTCCAGTGGTCAGGTAAGGAGTCGGAAAAGCAATGATCAGCAGGCTCGCCATAATACTCAGACGTCCGGAAAGAAGGATTTGTCCGCAGGATAATCGACGTCTCATACATCGTACGGCAAGCCGATTGGCAAGGAATGCGACTGCGGCAGAAACATTCCCTGCTACTGCTGTCGCTGCCGCCCCTGCTGTTGTTGCTTATGGTGGTGACTGCGTCGCCGCCGCTGTTGCTGCTGGTGGTGACTGCGTCGCTGCTGTTGTTGTTGCTGGTGGTGACTGCGTCGCTGCTGTTGCTGCTGATGGTGGTGGCTGCGTCGCTGCTGATGCCGCTGCTGGTGGCAACCGCGTCGCTGCTGTTGTTGCTGCTGGTGGTGACTGCGTCGCTGATGGTGGTGAGTGCGTCGCTGCTGTTGTTGCTGTTGGTGGTGACTGCGTCGCTGCAGTTGCTGCTGATTTTTTTTTTTTTTTTTTTTTTATATATTTTCAACGTCAAATGACGCTGACCTTTTATTGTCCTCTGATTTTTGCTTAAAAATATATAGTGACAATTTGTGGCAAATTACATTTTCTGATTTTTTGGCTGTAGATATGCGTGCCATAGTTAAAGTAAAAATTTATGATTAAAATTTGCGGGAGACATTTTTGAAATTACTTGGCGGCAGTTTTGCGTGCCATGGTTCTAGTGTGGAATTTAAATTTGAAAATTACGTTACTTAGGAAATAGCTTATGGAATAGGAGAAAATAGTTATGGTAAGTAATTTAAAATATAGCTTAATGATGATTTGGAATCCAGCTGATGACGGCGAGGATGAGCAGTTGCTATCGTCCGATGAGATGGATAAAACCGATGCCCATCCTCCGCTTTGGTTCACGTTCTGGCCGTCCATTAGTTGTTGTTGTTGCTGCTGGCTTCACTTTTGGTTACTGTTGCGCGCGCGCCTCTGTCGGTTTTATAATCTCAACTGACTTGCAAATTTGGGCTAGGCGCGTAGGTGGGCTTTTCGCTCAAAGGCACGGCGGATGGTCGATATGCTAGCTATTTTCTTGCCAGCTCGTTATCGATACTTCGCGCCTTTTTTGGCGGGCTTATCGGCTATTATTTTGCCGCCAGTCTATCGCCTATCGGGCAGAAATACTAGAATTGTTCGAGTTAGTATTTTTGGGATTCCAGTATTTCTTCCGTAGTTACTCGCGTTTGTCAGTGTAATGGCATATAGGAAAAGGGTCTCACTTTTCCAAGCGGAAACGAAGCAGAAAAATTGCGTGCTATTTCCTATTGTAATGTTTCTGTTTCTGCTTTTAGTGGTGCTGGAAGCGTCGATGCTGCGGAGATGCCGGTATGCAGCAAGCATCAGCCGGCGTGGCCTGTCAACTTTGGTGCACGCACAACTTTTGTGGAGAAAAAAGTGTGCCGCAGTCCGCGTCGTCTATAGGCTTAGGTTTGTCTGAGTGTATGCGTGAGTACAGTCTGGCTGATGTTCCAATTTGAGCCGAGTCTAATGGTTGTTTCTTTTAAACATTTGCAGGTCCATTTCAACTTGACAGGAAATTGCCATTCAGCGACTGCAGATAAACATTCGCTGTTGCTGCCGCCACTGTTGCTGCCGTTGATTTCTGCGCCTACGCCCCGCCAACGTGCCGCCTCTTGCATCCATGGTCCGCTGCCGTTGCTGCTATCCTGGCACAGATCAGGTGTGCATTACAGGGCCGATTCCATCTTGAGACCGTCCATATGGCAGATCATCGTCGTCATCTCCATCGCGCTAGCTCCTGTTACTGGCCAGGGGCCAGGCGAGAAGTACGAAATTCGGAAAGTGCCAATTGGATTTTGCGGTGAGATCTTTTCCTGCTACTGCTGCCGCAGTTGTTTTTGTTGCTGCTGTTGGTGAGTGTGTCGCCGCCTAGTGCAGTTCGATATAATCCATGCTTCTTTTTTCCAGGGTGAAAGCAGCTGCCGATTTAAGTATGACGGAGCGTAGATTTAATCCAAATTGTGAAGCGAGTCCCTGTAAGTTTCCTCTTTTTGATTCTTACCGCTGCGTGTGTGTGCTTTTCCTCGTTCTCTTCTCGATAGCCACGCACGGCCACACTACTATCAGGGACACACTCGATCTCAATGTTATTGAAATCTCACAATCGATTACAACTCGTCCTATCGATAAGTCTCGTGAACAGTTGACAATCGATAGGGCGCCTATTTCAAAATATCCCTTCTCCGACAAGTATATGGAGATCAGCCTAGGGTCAAACCATGAGACGAGTCGTAGGATGCATGCTATTTGGCTACTGTGGCAATGAAATCTTCCTGCTGCTGCAGGAATGTGTCGCCGCCTTATGGATCTCTGCCGTCCTTGGCCATGACGATCTCCACTTCAAACATGCGCATGGGGCCACCTGTAGCCGGGTTCGTCATATTTCTGACGAAGCGCGCTGTGAATCCGAGCGTCAGCAACTCCTTGACAATCCACGAGCATGGAGTGGAGTGGTGGAGATGTCTGATTACTACTCGGAAGCCCCTCTCGGACTTTGGCTGGTTGGTGAATAGGGGAAAGCCGTTTGCTATAAGGACATCTTTGATTTTGTGGTAGGCGGTCATGTCCCTGGTCTCGATCCTGACCCCGTTCCCTTCAATTGCCCTGTAGTGTAGCTGGAGACTCCTGCTGTATAGTTTAGCTTTTCCAGGAGCGGGACAATTTCTTTGACGTCGTCGACGAGTATGGGTGGTGCTCTGCAGCTTAGTGGCACAAGTTTCCAAGGTGGCAGCTCAGAATCTGTATTTTGAGGGGGTGGCGACGTTGCGCTGCGTGCAGGAGCATTGGTGCTGCAGGGTAACGGCTGGTGTGTCGATTCCTGGTTTTGGATTCCTCATATACAGATTTGGCTGCCTTGCTTTGGAAAACGGGTGTGGTGAGGGGTGGAAAAATGCTGGGAGATTTGAAATTGGTGGTCACGCATAATCGTTTATTTGGCGTCTTGAAACTGGAGCAGTCCATGTCGTCATTTGTCCTCTTGGCCGGAGTTTTCGTTAGAGGAGCCGGAACTGTGGGTGCCACAAAGATTGGACCAGTTCCAGCAACCATTTCCGAGAAACTCATGAGCTGCTCGTCTGGGCTCCTGGACGGTGATTTGAATAAGTCCCGTTTGGCAGCAGGCCGACTAAGGGCGTAAAGAAGCATTCCTTTGATGAAGGGAAATGCTTCTTTTCCCAGTATTTACGGAGCGATTGGTTGGATTCTTGCTTAAACTAAGTTTAGAAGCAAACGGCTTGTGGTTAAAAATTGACCAAAAAGCTTTGACAGTTGTACTAGGTCGTTCCTGCTGCTTGCTTTCGTTAATTTGTTTAAGTGGTGGAGCAATTTCCCCACTGTCAATATCATTGGCTTTGTTGAGTTGAGTTTCTGAATTGGCAAGCGCGGGAGATCTAGATCAGCTTTCTAAATTTGTTTCGGTGGCTTTATTTATTTGCGTGTGTGTATAAGAAGGAGGGGAGGAAGCATTAGGTCCGATTTTGGTGGATGAGCTGGGATTTTTCTCTGCGCTGTCGGTGTGTGGGAGAGAGGGGAAATTTCCCATAGCGTCGCTCGGTTTGGCGCCTCTTAATTCTGTGTCCGTATTAGTGGCTGCGGCTGCATTAGTGCAGGTCGCTGTGGTGGATAAAAACTCTCTTTGAGTAGCGTCGGTGTTTGTAAGTGCGGCTGTATTTGTTTGAGTCGTTGTGGGGAGTGAATTTCCCTTGTGTATTTGTGAAGAGAATGGATGAGAAGAAGGCGATTTCCCCTTCGAGATGCTGCTTTTGGCGCCAACATTGACTTATTTTTATATTTTCAGCGCCTGTTGGTGCTGTCATTTTATTGTACTCTGATTTTGTTTTTAAAATATATAGTTACAATTTATGGCATTTTACAGTTTTGGATCGGCGGCAATTGTGCGCGCCATGGTTATAAGAGTTATTTAAAAAATTCAATTTCGAGGAAAATTTTGATAAGCTTGGCAGCAGTTATACGCGCCATGATTTGAATTGGAATCTACGATTTAGGATTTTACGTTAAGTTAGCCTTAGCTTATGGTAGTTACAATTTTTATAGGTAGTAGCAGTTTTGGTAGTAGTTTTAAGTTATAGTAAGAAGAAAATTTGTAGTATTATGGGGAAAGATTTTGAGTGGATGTACATTCTAAAACTGAATTGTTGTGGCATAGGATTCCAGCGATGAGACTCTAGCTGATGGCGGCGACGACGAGCAGTTGCTATCATCCGAGGAGATAGATAGCACTGTTGCCCATCCTTCACTTTGGTCTCCATTATGTCCGTCCATTTTCTATGTTGCGTTCCGTCTTGTTCACTTTGGGTAGCTGTTGCACTGGCGCCACTGCCGGATTTTTAATCACCACTGACGCGCCTTTCTGGTCGGGAAGCCTAGGCGGGCTTTTGGACTTCGATAATCGGAGGGAAAAAAGCACGGCTAGTAATCGGTGTTCTATCGATTTTCCCGCCAGAATTGTTACCGATATCTCGCTTCGCGTTGGCCGATGTTATTGGTCATTATCAGTAACTGGTCTCACTATTCCTGGGCTTCGATAAATCGGAGGTAAAAGGCAACATAGCTGGTAATCGATGTTCTGGCATTTTTCCCGCCAGAAACGTTACCGATATCTTGCTTCGTGTACCAGGCATCGGCCAATCTGGCCCGTCAGGCCTGATGCAACCGTCCAGTCTGTGGCGGGTGGAAAATGCGCCGCAGTCCAGCGTCGTCTGCAGGAAACGCACCGGTTTGCCAGGAATGCAGTTTCATTCAAATCTGAAGGGAAAAAGACTGATCCAGATTTCTTTCTTCCAGATTTTAAGCGTCGGTGATTGTTATCCAGGATGATTGTCCAGTGGTCAGGTAAGGAGTCGGAAAAGCAATGATCAGCAGACTCGCCATAATACTCAGAAAGAAGGATTTGTCCGCAGGATAATCGACGTCTCATACATCGTACGGCAAGCCGATTGGCAAGGAATGCGACTGCGGCAGAAACATTCCCTGCTACTGCTGTCGCTGCCGCCCCTGCTGTTGTTGCTTATGGTGGTGACTGCGTCGCCGCCGCTGTTGCTTCTGGTGGTGACTGCGTCGCTGCTGTTGTTGTTGCTGGTGGTGACTGCGTCGCTGCTGTTGCTGCTGATGGTGGTGGCTGCGTCGCTGCTGTTGCCGCTGCTGGTGGCGACCGCGTCGCTGCTGTTGTTGCTGCTGGTGGTAACTGCGTCGCTGATGGTGGTGAGTGCGTCGCTGCTGTTGCTGCTGATGGTGGTGGCTGCGTGGCTGCTGTTGCCGCTGCTGGTGGCGTCCGCGTCTCTGCTGTTGTTGCTGCTGGTGGTGACTGCGTCGCTGCTGTTGCTGCTGATGGTGGTGGCTGCGTCGCTGCTGTTGCCGCTGCTGGTGGCGACCGCGTCGCTGCTGTTGTTGCTGCTGGTGGTAACTGCGTCGCTGATGGTGGTGAGTGCGTCGCTGCTGTTGCTGCTGATGGTGGTGACTGCGTCGCCGCTGTTGCTGCTGCCGGTGGCGGCTGCGTCGTTACTGTTGTTGCTGTTGGTGGTGACTGCGTCGCTGCAGTTGCTGCTGATTTTTTTTTTTTTTTTTTATATATTTTCAACGTCAAATGACGCTGACCTTTTATTGTCCTCTGATTTTTGCTTAAAAATATATAGTGACAATTTGTGGCAAATTACATTTTCGGATTTTTTTGGCTGTAGATATGCGTGCCATAGTTAAAGTAAAAATTTATGATTAAAATTTGCGGGAGACATTTTTGAAATTACTTGGCGGCAGTTTTGCGCGCCATGGTTCTAGTGTGGAATTTAGATTTGAAAATTACGTTACTTAGGAAATAGCTTATGGAATAGGAGAAAATAGTTATGGTAAGTAATTTAAAATATAGCTTAACGATGATTTGGAATCCAGCGATGAGACTATAGCTGATGACGGCGAGGATGAGCAGTTGCTATCGTCCGATGAGATGGATAAAACCGATGCCCATCCTCCGCTTTGGTTCACGTTCTGGCCGTCCATTAGTTGTTGTTGTTGCTGCTGGCTTCACTTTTGGTTACTGTTGCGCGCGCGCCTCTGTCGGTTTTATAATCTCAACTGACTTGCAAATTTGGGCTAGGCGCGTAGGTGGGCTTTTCGATAGCTCAAAGGCACGGCGGATGGTCGATATGCTAGCTATTTTCTTGCCAGCTCGTTATCGAAACTTCGCGCCTTTTTGGCGGGCTTATCGGCTATTATTTTGCCGCCAGTCTATCGCCTATCGGGCAGAAATACTAGAATTGTTCGAGTTAGTATTTTTGGGATTCCAGTATTTCTCCCGTAGTTACTCGCGTTTGTCAGTGTAATGGCATATAGGGAAAAGGGTCTCACTTCTCCAAGCGGAAACGAAGCAGAAAAATTGCGTGCTATTTCCTATTGTAATATTTCTGTTTCTGCTTTTAGTGGTGCTGGAAGAGTCGATGCTGCGGAGATGCCGGTATGCAGCAAGCATCAGCCGGCGTGGCCTGTCAACTTTGGTGCACGCACAACTTTTGTGGAGAAAAAAGTGTGCCGCAGTCCGCGTCGTCTATAGGCTTAGGTTTGTCTGAGTGTATGCGTGAGTACAGTCTGGCTGATGTTCCAATTTGAGCCGAGTCTAATGGTTGTTTCTTTTAAACATTTGCAGGTCCATTTCAACTTGACAGGAAATTGCCATTCAGCGACATTCGCTGTTGCTGCCGCCACTGTTGCTGCCGTTGATTTCTGCGCCTACACCCCGCCAACTCGCATAACTGAGGACAGTCGCCAGTGCCGCCTCTTGCATCCATGGTCCGCTGCCGTTGCTGCTATCCTGGCACAGATCAGGTGTGCATTACAGGGCCGATTCCATCTTGAGACCGTCCATATGGCAGATCATCGTCGTCATCTCCATCGCGCTAGCTCCTGTTACTGGCCAGGGGCCAGGCGAGAAGTACGAAATTCGGAAAGTGCCAATTGGATTTTGCGGTGAGATCTTTTCCTGCTACTGCTGCCGCAGTTGTTGTTGTTGCTGCTGTTGGTGAGTGTGTCGCCGCCTAGTGCAGTTCGATATAATCCATGCTTCTTTTTTCCAGGGTGAAAGCAGCTGCCGATTTAAGTATGACGGAGCGTAGATTTAATCCAAATTGTGAAGCGACACACTACTATCAGGGCCACACTCGATCTCAATGTTATTGAAATCTCACAATCGATTACAACTCGTCCTATCGATAAGTCTCGTGAACAGTTGACCATCGATAGGGCGCCTATTTTAAAATATCATTCCCTTCTCCGACACGGCCATTCTGATAAATTACACGCCCTCGTGTATGAGCTACCCTCTGCAATAATCAACCTTCAACCTTCAGTTGTACTTTTAATGTGACAATCCTATTCATTAACAACTTTGAATTTTTTATCTTAATCTTTAACATTAATTATTCATTTCTTAGAATTCTTCAATTTCTTGACTATTTCGTTCATTTAAGCAATTTCTTTTCAAATCAAAATTTTATTAATTTTCCTTCTTTCATCTCGTCTTTACTTATTCTATTTTCTCATTTTCGTCTCTTATTTTCTTCTCTCATTTTCTTTTCTCATTTTCGTCTCTTATTTTCTTCTCTCATTTTCTTTTCTCATTTTCTAACAACATTATCATTTTACCATTCAGGGTCAGGTACCGCCACGTAGCCATCGATAAACTGTGTACTTCCATAAACCTCCCGCCTACTGTCTCTTTCAACAGTTTCCATACCATTTCTTTCAACAACTTCTCTTACTGTCTCTTTCAACAGTTTACATATCATCTCTTTCATCAACATCACTACTGTCTCTTTCAACAGTTTACATTTCATCTCTTTCATCAACATCACTACTGTCTCTTTCAACAGTTTCACCTGGCGGTGATCCAGCTCGCTTGGCACCTGCCCATCTGGCAATCTTCTTAATCTCTCATGCGCATACTTATACCGCCTATTACTTTTCAAACTCTTTAAAGTATATCTGTCATTATCCAATACCTCAATAATCTCAAATGGTCCTCTATATTTAGCATCTAACTTAGTCTGGTTTCTCTCACTATTATTTAGCAACACAAAATCTCCAACACTGAATTTTACTATCTTAGCTCTGCCTTTATCAAATCTTTCCTTCTCATACTTTCCTGATCTTTCTATATTCTCTAAAGCTTGGGTTCTTATCTTAGTCAGATCTATTTCAGTTTCTGGTTCATGAATGGGAACAAGGCCTAAAGGTCGAGCAACCTTTCCCATTAATAATTCTAATGGACTCGCTTTTGTTATCTTATTAGCAGTACAATTAATAGCTAAGTGCACGTCACCCAATGCCTCTTGCCACGATCGAGAACTCATTTCAACAGCTGTTAATAAATTTTTCAAGGTACTCATAACTCTCTCAACCTGGCCATTACCTCGGCTTGCTCCTGTTGCTATCAAATGTAATTTTATCTTTTGTGAAGAGCAAAATTCAACGAACTTAGCACCTGTAAAACTTCTTCCCTGATCAGCCACAATACGAATAGGGACTCCGAACAACGAAATTGCTGATTTTATCGCCATTACACAGCTTTCTGCACTTAATGTGAACGTGTGGTAGAGATAAACATACTTGGTAAATGCATCTATCTGTACAATAACATATTCTTTACGATCGCTTTTACCACTAAGCTAATGTCTATGTGAACAGTATGCCTCGGAATGTTTACTTTGGGAATAGGACGTAATTCCATTTGTAATTTTCCAGAAGATGATTTGGACACTCGGCAGGTTATACAATTTTCAACAAATCTTCGAACTTATTTGGCCATGCCCTCAAACCAATAGTAATCGTAAACCTTGTCAAGTGTTTTCTCCCAGCCCAGATGCATTATGGATTCATGTACTTGGTTAATAACTGACCATCTAAATCCACGAGGCACCACTGGCAAACATAGGGTCTTGCCATTTCTTTGTATGATTCTATACAAAACTCCAGCTCTCAAATCATATGTCTTAGCCAAATCGAATGGACATTCATCATTGTTCAGCTTGGCAACGATTTCTACGATATCTTGATCTTTCTGTTGCTCTGCACAAATCCAATCCTCAGATACTTCAGTTAAGTCGATTCGCTTTTCAACAACTTTCGCATATTCAGGGGAATTTTCCGGAGGAAGTGGATTTCTGGAAAAGAAATCAGCATGAGCCATACGCTTGCCTTCTCTATACTGTATGTCAAAATCGAATGTCTGTAAATAAGCCCACCAGCGATAGACTCTAGGCAACAACTCAATCTTATTTCGTGATGATTTTAAAGAATTACAATCAGTGAACATTACAAACTTTCTGCCATGTAAGTAGTGCCGGAAATGCTTGACTGCATTTACCACCGCAAGAGTTTCCAACTCATACGAAGTATATTTAGATTCGCATACACTTGTTGTTGTTTTACTGTAGTATTCCACTACATACGGTTTATTTTCAATTCTGTGCAAGAGTATAGCACCATATCCGATTGCACTCGCATCGGTGTGTAACTCCATTGGATATTGCGGGTCAAAGATAATCAAAACTGGTTTATTAGTAAGAATGTGAATAGTTTTTCTACGAATTTCCTCATGTTCTATATTCCACTCAAATTTATTTTTCTCTGAGGTGAGAAAATATAAAGGCTTCATTTATTTGGACTAATCTCACCTGCTCGTACTTCGAATCCTAAATATTGGACAGAAGTCCTCAGAAAGAAACATTTTTCAACATTGAATGAAAATCCTGCCTTTGATAAAATATCCAAAACAATCTTTAACCTTTCGAGTGCCGTTTCCTTGGTTGGAGCTGCAATCATTATGTCGTCCATATACACAATGACATACGAATAAGCGACCTCGCCTAATGCCTTTATAACTGCTCTTTGAAAGACTGATGGCGCATTCTTAAGTCCAAATGGCATCGACAGGAACTCATATTGGCCGTCAGGGGTGACAAATGCCGTGTACTCGACAGAGTTCGGATGCATAGGAACCTGATAATAGCCACTTGCCATGTCCAAGCAGGTAAAGAACTGTGCACCACGCAACCTGGCTATCTGATCAGATATTAAAGGCAACGGAAACTTGTCAGCTACTGTATTCGAATTCAATTCTCTATAATCCACACAAAGCCTAGCTGATCCATTCTTCTTCTTCACCAATAGAACAGGGCTCGCAAAAGGGGAGCTACTCGGTCTGATAACTTTGCAATCTAATAATTCTTGAACTTTGTTTCGAACCACATCTCTCTCACTGGGGCTCAATCTATATGGTCTTCTCTGTACCGTTTTTGTCTCATCAATCAATCGAATTTTCATTTCTCCCGAATTTACGCGAGTCTGAGGCGTCCCCTGTATAAAAGAATCTGAGTAGGATTTCAACAATGTTGTTATTTCATTTTTGTTTTCACCGCATACATTGTTTTCTATTATTTCGAATGAGTTTTCTATGAACTTAGAGCACGAATTAACAGTTTTTGTTTCATTCTTAATTGCAGCATATCCCTGAGCTAATACTTCTCGTCCTAGTACGATATTATTTGACATACAATCATCTGGTACTACATGAAATATTACATTTAAACTGTTTCCATTAATGAGAATATTGTTATCGATTTGAATTGTACTACAAACATTTGCATTTCCAATACCTTTCAGGCTTACTACGTTATTTATTATTTTACCGCTTATGTTTTTAGCAAAACTCTCTTTAATCAAAGAGCACTCTGCTCCAGAGTCAAAGATAATTGGAAAGTTCTCACCTCGTAGCAGCATACTTGTCTTTGGTTCATCCACCACGCACAGCTCAGCTCTCTTCTCGGTATCCAAGCCCTTCCATTTGCAAACGAGTGACGTCACCATACGACTAGCATATATGGCAAGGCATTCACTGTTGCCTGGGCGACTGTTCAGTAACTGTAAAAACATGGCGGCTGGCGTCTCTGCATTTGCATAGCGTTGTTGGAATAACTGCTTAAATTCCAACCATGTCACACCAGCATAGCACACTTCTGACAGCCATTGGGACGCACTTCCTTCCAGCGATTTTGTTAAGGCCAATATTAATGCACTGCCTTCCAGAGGTTTTTCAGCCACAATAATATCAACCGTAGAGCACCATTGAGTAGCGTCGGCGCCTGGAATGTCGGCGTTAAACTTTGGCAATGTGACGACGCCATTTTGTGCCGGTTCTCGCACAGACGCTTGCAGTGTTTTTGCCAATTCCAAGAAACTTTGGTTTTGGTGCTCCATCAAGATACGCAGTTGGTCCTCCATGGTGTGCAGACGAAGGCACAATCCCACTTCTGATGATGGAGCGTAGATTTAATCCAAATTGTGAAGCGAGTCCCTGTAGTTTTCCTCTTTTTGATTCTTGCCGCTGCGTGTGTGTGCTTTTCGCCGCCTTATGGATCTCTGTTGCTGCTGCTGTGTCGAGAGTTGCATGCGCCGTTGCTTTAGGAGCATGCGGCAAATGCTGTTCCAATCGCTCTTCTGGGCTGCATGTTATCAGAAAGTTGCCGGGCTTCTGTTGTTGCTGTTTCTGGTCTTGCTGCTGCTGTTGCCGCTGCCATGGTAAGCTAAGGCTGTTGTTGGTCTCATGCTCATTCTAATGTTTTCTTCTTTCAGGGAGGAGCGCTGGTGAGGCGCCAGTTGCCAGTCCCGCGTCTTCAAAAGGAAAAAAGCCGGTTTGCCAGGAGCGCTGACACTGCTACCGCTGCCTTTGCTGCCCCCATCTGCTGCTACTGGGGCGAGAAAACCCAACATGCTGCTCCGTCCATAAGATTTCCGACGCCTCGCCGCTGCATAAGCATCCGCTGGCGGCTACTCTAGTTCTCGGCGCTCCAGTATCCTAACTCAGGAATTCCTGAGTCTGTCCTGTCGTCTGTCCCGTCAGCCCTGATGCGCTCATCTCATCAGTGGCGGGAGGGAGAGCATGCGCCGCTGTCCAGCGTCATCTACAGGAATACGCCGGTTGTCCAGGAAAGCGATTTAATACACTAGCTGAAGGGGAAAAAACTAGTCCATGCTTCTTTCTTTCTTCCAGGGCAAATCGCCCTGGTTCTTGGCTTGGTGCAACAGGATGACAGGTGATCGCCAGCGCATTTCATGCATCTTGGTGGCCTCATACATGAGTTTTTGGCATGCCTGTAGCCCTGGCATCTGTAGCACTAGACCGGCTCCCGTTTCCCACCAATTTGTTTAAGTGAGATAATTTTGTCATGACTGCCGTCCTTGGCCATGACGATCTCCACTTCAAACATGCGCATGGGGCCACCTGTAGCCGGGTTCGTCATATTTCTGACGAAGCGCGCTGTGAATCCGAGCGTCAGCAACTCCTTGACAATCCACGAGCATGGAGTGGAGTGGTGGAGATGTCTGATTACTACTCGGAAGCCCCTCTCGGACTTTGGCTGGTTGGTGAATAGGGGAAAGCCGTTTGCTATAAGGAAATCTTTGATTTTGTGGTAGGCGGTCATGTCCTTGGCCTGGATCCTGACCCCGTTCCCTTCAATTGCCCTGGTAGTGTAGCTGGAGACTCCTGCTGTATAGTTTAGCTTTTCCAGGAGCGGGACAATTTCTTTGACGTCGTCGACGAGTATGGGTGGTGCTCTGCAGCTTAGTGGCACAAGTTTCCAAGGTGGCAGCTCAGAATCTGTATTTTGAGGGGGTGGCGACGTTGCGCTGCGTGCAGGAGCATTGGTGCTGCAGGGTAACGGCTGGTGTGTCGATTCCTGGTTTTGGATTCCTCATATACAGATTTGGCTGCCTTGCTTTGGAAAACGGGTTTGGTGAGGGGTGGAAAAATGCTGGGAGATTTGAAATTGGTGGTCACGCATAATCGTTTATTTGGCGTCTTGAAACTGGAGCAGTCCATGTCGTCATTTGTCCTCTTGGCCGTGCCTCCTCCGTGCCACAAAGATTGGACCAGTTCCAGCAACCATTTCCGAGAAACTCATGAACTGCTCGTCTGGGCTCCTGGACGGTGATTTGAATAAGTCCCGTTTGGCAGCAGGCCGACTAAGGGCGTAAAGAAGCATTCCTTTGATGAAGGGAAATGCTTCTTTTCCCAGTATTTACGGAGCGATTGGTTGGATTCTTGCTTAAACTAAGTTTAGAAGCAACCGGCTTGTGGTTAAAAATTGACCAAAAAGCTTTGACGGTTGTACTAGGTCTTTCCTCCTGCTTGCTTTCGTTAATTTGTTTAAGTGGTGGAGCAATTTCCCCACTGTCAATATCATTGGCTTTGTTGAGTTGAGTTTCTGAATTGGCAAGCGCGGGAGATCTAGATCAGCTTTCTAAATTTGTTTCGGTGGTTTTATTTATTTGCGTGTGTGTATAAGGAGGGGAAGAAGCATTAGGTCCGATTTTGGTGGATGAGCTGGGATTTTTCTCTGCGCTGTCGGTGTGTGGGAGAGAGGGGAAATTTCCCATAGCGTCGCTCGGTTTGGAGCCTCTTAATTCTGTGTCCGTATTAGTGGCTGCGGCTGCATTAGTGCAGGTCGCTGTGGTGGATAAAAACTCTCTTTGAGTAGCGTCGGTGTTTGTAAGTGCGGCTGTATTTGTTTGAGTCGTTGTGGGGAGTGAATTTCCCTTGTGTATTTGTGAAGAGAATGGATGAGAAGAAGGCGATTTCCCCTTCGAGATGCTGCTTTTGGCGCCAACATTGACTTATTTTTATATTTTCAGCGCCTGTTGGTGCTGTCATTTTATTGTACTCTGATTTTGTTTTTAAAATATATAATTACAATTTATGGCATTTTACAGTTTAGGATCGGCGGCAATTGTGCGCGCCATGGTTATAAGAGTTATTTAAAAAATTCAATTTCGAAGAAAATTTTGATTTGCTTGGCAGCGCCATGATTTGAATTGGAATCTACGATTTAGGATTTTACGTTAAGTTAGCCTTAGCTTATGGTAGTTACAATTTTTATAGGTAGTAGTAGTTTAGGTAGTAGTTTTAAGTTATAGTAAGAAGAAAATTTGTAGTATTTTGGGGAAAGATTTTGAGTGGATGTATATTCTAAAACTGAATTGTTGTGGCATAGGATTCCAGCGATGGGACTCTAGCTGATGGCGGCGACGACGAGCAGTTGCTATCATCCGAGTAGATAGATAGCACTGTTGCCCATCCTTCACTTTGGTCTCCATTATGTCCGTCCATTTTCTATGCTGCGTTCCGTCTTGTTCACTTTGGGTAGCTGTTGCACTGGCGCCTCTGCCGGATTTTTAATCACCACTGACGCGCCTTTCTGGTCGGGAAGCCTAGGCGGGCTATTGGACTTCGATAATCTGAGGGAAAAAAGCACGGCTAGTAATCGGTGTTCTATCGATTTTCCCGCCAGAATTGTTACCGATATCTCGCTTCGCGTTGGCCGATGCTATTGGTCATTATCAGTAGCTGGTCTCACTATTCCTGGGCTTCGATAAATCGGAGGTAAAAGGCAACATAGCTGGTAATCGATGTTCTGGCATTTTTCCCGCCAGAAACGTTATCGATATCCTGCTTCGCATTAGCCGGTATTCCTGGTCATTCTCGGTAGCTGGTCTCACTACTACTAGGAAAAAGGAAAAAGTTATCATATGTTAGCTGTGTTGTAAATTGTGATGTAGTTTTCTCCTTTTTGGTGCCGCAAAATAAAATATTATTATTGCTTTCAGCGTCGCTGCCCATCGCGCCACCGCGGAGATGCCATCGTGTACCAGGCATCGGCCAATCTGGCCCGTCAGGCCTGATGCAAGCGTCCAGTCTGTGGCGGGTGGAAAATGCGCCGCAGTCCAGCGTCGTCTGCAGGAAACGCTCCGGTTTGCCAGGAATGCAGTTTCATTCAAATCTGAAGGGAAAAAGACTGATCCAGATTTCTTTCTTCCAGATTTGAAGCGCCGGTGATTGTTATCCAGGATGATTGTCCAGTGGTCAGGTAAGGAGTCGGAAAAGCAATGATCAGCAGGCTCGCCATAATACTCACACGTCCGGAAAGAAGGATTTGTCCGCAGGATAATCGACGTCTCATACATCGTACGGCAAGCCAATTGGCAAGGAATGCGACTGCGGCAGAAACATTCCCTGCTACTGCTGTCGCTGCCGCCCCTGCTGTTGTTGCTTATGGTGGTGACTGCGTCGCCGCCGCTGTTGCTGCTGGTGGTGACTGCGTCGCTGCTGTTGCTGCTGCCGGTGGCGGCTGCGTCGTTACTGTTGTTGCTGTTGGTGGTGACTGCGTCGCTGCAGTTGCTGCTAATTTTTTTTTTTTTTTTTTTTATATATTTTCAACGTCAAATGACGCTGACCTTTTATTGTCCTCTGATTTTTGCTTAAAAATATATAGTGACAATTTGTGGCAAATTACATTTTCGGATTTTTTTGGCTGTAGATATGCGTGCCATAGTTAAAGTAAAAATTTAAATTTAAAGTAAAATTTAAAATTTTCGGGAGACATTTTTGAAATTACTTGGCGGCAGTTTTGCGCGCCATGGTTCTAGCAAACACACTAGAATAACAAGATGCGTAACGGCCATACATTCGTTTGGCACTATGCAGCCACTTTTTTGGTGAAGGCCAAATTTGCTCTCTTTCCGCTCGCTCACGCGTAAGAAATGTAAAAATAGAATTTGCTTGCTTGTGTGAGTAAAAACAAGAGACGAGAACGCGTATATGTGTGCGTGTTGTGCTAGAAGACGATTTTCGGGCCGAAATCAATTCTGATCGAAGAAACGAATTTACATATTTGGAGTTGTGGCCAATTTCGTAGCAATATGATGAAATAAAATAAAAATTCCCTGACTATTATAATTTTAAAGTTTTTTATATTCGTTTGTTAAAATCGCCGCTCGAATTAGCTACCGTTTACATATTTATATTTTATTCTTATTTTATTTATATTATGTTATGTTAATTAATTATTTGTAATATATGTAATATTCGGTACCCAGGGAACACCACGGGGAGGCCATTAGAATTGTAATGGGGTCCTATATTAATTAGGCCCTCTGCGTATAGTCAACTTTAAGCAAACGGGCTAAGAGAAATTAAAAGGAAAAACAAAAAATTTGGCGCGCTATTCTTCCCACCCAAAAGTGCGCGCTTTTTAAAAATATCAAATTGGAATATACCAAAAAAAAAAAAAATTAAACTGAAAGCTGAATATAATGCGCATCTTAAATAATAAAAATGGTTCATTTACATACATCATATTAAGTCAAATGACTTAATAAGTATACTAAATAATTAAAGCAAATACAAAGGAAATTATTATAACTACTGTAATTTGAAACATAAATTTTCCAAAAAGAAGACATAACATTGAGAAATAAATATTTCATAAAAATAATAATTATTTTTTAATTTAATAAAAAAATAATAATTTATAAATAAATAATAAAAATAATAATTTTATTAATAAATAATAAAAATAATAATTTTATTAATAAATAATAAAAATAATAATTTTTCATAATAATATTTCATAAAAAATAATAATACGTAGTAGAAAATAAAAATTAATAAAATAAATAAAAATATGAAAACAGTTCGTTGCAAAAGTCAAATCGTCAGGCACGAAGTGCGGACACAAGCACTCAACAATCATTGCCTTATTAATTTTTCTCACGCCGCAAGCTGAATACCCTAATGACAAGTATTCTAATATAAAGTCATTTTCGAAATTTATTTTGTGATGTACATATAGATTCGTCTATTACTATTTCTAAGCTTTATTTAAATAATAATAACGTTGAGGCAATGCAAAACAAGAATTTTTCGCATGGTGCCAATTGATAAAAAATAATATAGATTTAAAGTCAACGAACTTCTAAGGTGAAGGGCATATTTTGTCAAATTTACAATACATGAGCATACGTGTGCACACATACGTAGTTGTATGCTATCGCTGTATGCGTAGAAAAGAGCTGTTTGCTGTAGCGCTCTCCGCTCTTTCTCTCTCGAACAAAAACTCAAGAGAGCCTTGAGCCACCTCTAGAGCCACGGCCAAAAAATCGCGTGCCAAAAATTTGTATGGCCGTTACGCATCTTGTTATTCTAGTCTCTTTGGTTCTAGTGTGGAATTTAAATTTGAAAATTACGTTACTTAGGAAATAGCTTATGGAATAGGAGAAAATAGTTATGGTAAGTAATTTAAAATATAGCTTAACGATGATTTGGAATCCAGCGATGAGACTATAGCTGATGACGGCGAGGATGAGCAGTTGCTATCGTCCGATGAGATGGATAAAACCGATGCCCATCCTTCGCTTTGGTTCACGTTCTGGCCGTCCATTAGTTGTTGTTGTTGCTGCTGGCTTCACTTTTGGTTACTGTTGCGCGCGCCTCTGTCGGTTTTATAATCTCAACTGACTTGCAAATTTGGGCTAGGCGCGTAGGTGGGCTTTTCGATAGCTCAAAGGCACGGCGGATGGTCGATATGCTAGCTATTTTCTTGCCAGCTCGTTATCGATACTTCGCGCCTTTTTTGGCGGGCTTATCGGCTATTATTTTGCCGCCAGTCTATCGCCTATCGGGCAGAAATACTAGAATTGTTCGAGTTAGTATTTTTGGGATTCCAGTATTTCTCCCGTAGTTACTCGCGTTTGTCAGTGTAATGGCATAATGGGAAAAGGGTCTCACTTCTCCAAGCGGAAACGAAGCAGAAAAATTGCGTGCTATTTCCTATTGTAATATTTCTGTTTCTGCTTTTAGTGGTGCTAGAAGCGTCGATGCTGCGGAGATGCCGGTATGCAGCAAGCATCAGCCGGCGTGGCCTGTCAACTTTGGTGCACGCACAACTTTTGTGGAGAAAAAAGTGTGCCGCAGTCCGCGTCGTCTATAGGCTTAGGTTTGTCTGAGTGTATGCGTGAGTACAGTCTGGCTGATGTTCCAATTTGAGCCGAGTCTAATGGTTGTTTCTTTTAAACATTTGCAGGTCCATTTCAACTTGACAGGAAATTGCCATTCAGCGACTGCAGATAAACATTCGCTGTTGCTGCCGCCACTGTTGCTGCCGTTGATTTCTGCGCCTACGCCCCGCAAACTCGCATAACTGAGGACCGTCGCCAGTGCCGCCTCTTGCATCCATGGTCCGCTGCCGTTGCTGCTATCCTGGCACAGATCAGGTGTGCAGGGCCGATTCCATCTTGAGACCGTCCATATGGCAGATCATCGTCGTCATCTCCATCGCGCTAGCTCCTGTTACTGGCCAGGGGCCAGGCGAGAAGTACGAAATTCGGAAAGTGCCAATTGGATTTTGCGGTGAGATCTTTTCCTGCTACTGCTGCCGCTGTTGTTGTTGCTGCTGTTGGTGAGTGTGTCGCCGCCTAGTGCAGTTCGATATAATCCATGCTTCTTTTTTCCAGGGTGAAAGCAGCTGCCGATTTAAGTATATGGAGATCAGCCTAGGGTCAAACCATGAGTCGAGTCGTAGGATGCATGCTATTTGGCTACTGTGGCAATGAAATCTTCCTGCTGCTGCAGGAATGTGTCGCCGCCTTATGGATCTCTGTTGCTGCTGCTGTGTCGAGAGTTGTATGCGCCGTTGCTTTAGGAGCATGCGGCAAATGCTGTTCCAATCGCTCTTCTGGGCTGCATGTTATCAGAAAGTTGCCGGGCTTCTGTTGTTGCTGTTTCTGGTCTTGCTGCTGCTGTTGCCGCTGCCATGGTAAGCTAAGGCTGTTGTTGGTCTCATGCTCATTCTAATGTTTTCTTCTTTCAGGTAGGAGCGCTGGTGAGGCGCCAGATGCCAGTCCCGCGTCTTCAAAAGGAAAAAAGCCGGTTTGCCAGGAGCGCTGACACTGCTACCGCTGCCTTTGCTGCCCCCATCTGCTGCTACTGGGGCGAGAAAACCCAACATGCTGCTCCGTCCATCAGATTTCCGACGCCTCGCCGCTGCATAAGCATCCTCTGGCGGCTACTCTAGTTCTCGGCGCTCCAGTATCCTAACTCAGGACTTCCTGAGTCTGTCCTGTCGTCTGTCCCGTCAGCCCTGATGCGCTCATCTCATCAGTACTGGGGCGAGAAAACCCAACATGCTGCTCCGTACATCAGATTTCCGACGCCTCGCCGCTGCATAAGCATCCGCTGGCGGCTACTCTAGTTCTCGGCGCTCCAGTATCCTAACTCAGGACTTCCTGAGTCTGTCCTGTCGTCTGTCCTGTCAGCCCTGATGCGCTCATCTCATCAGTGGCGGGAGGGAGAGCATGCACCGCTGTCCAGCGTCATTTACAGGAATACGCTGGTTGTCCAGGAAAGCGATTTAACACACTAGCTGAAGGGGAAAAAACTAGTCCATGCTTCTTTCTTTCTTCCAGGGCAAATCGACTTGGTTCTTGGCTTGGTGCAACAGGATGACAGGTGATCGCCAGCGCATTTCATGCATCTTGGTGGCCTCATACATGAGTTTTTGGCATGCCTGTAGCCCTGGCATCTGTAGAACTGGACCGGCTCCCGTGTCCTGTTTTTTCTTTCAATGTCTACCCTTTGCCCACCAATTTGTTTAAGTGAGATAATTTTGTCATGATTGCCGTCCTTGGCCATGACGATCTCCACTTCAAACATGCGCATGGGGCCACCTGTAGCCGGGTTCGTCATATTTCTGACGAAGCGCGCTGTGAATCCGATCAAGGCAACTCCTTGACAATCCACGAGCGTGGAGTGGAGTGGTGGAGATGTCTGATTACTACTCGGAAGCCCCTCTCGGACTTTGGCTGGTTGGTGAATAGGGGAAAGCCGTTTGCTATAAGGACATCTTTGATTTTGTGGTAGGCGGTCATGTCCTTGGCCTGGATCCTGACCCCGTTCCCTTCAATTGCCCTGGTAGTGTAGCTGGAGTCTCCTGCTGTATAGTTTAGCTTTTCCAGGAGCGGGACAATTTCTTTGACGTCGTCGACGAGTATGGGTGGTGCTCTGCAGCTTAGTGGCACAAGTTTCCAAGGTGGCAGCTCAGAATCTGTATTTTGAGGGGGTGGCGACGTTGCGCTGCGTGCAGGAGCATTGGTGCTGCAGGGTAACGGCTGGTGTGTCGATTCCTGGTTTTGGATTCCTCATATACAGATTTGGCTGCCTTGCTTTGGAAAACGGGTGTGGTGAGGGGTGGAAAAATGCTGGGAGATTTGAAATTGGTGGTCACGCATAATCGTTTATTTGGCGTCTTGAAACTGGAGCAGTCCAAGTCGTCATTTGTCCTCTTGGCCGGAGTTTTCGTTAGAGGAGCCGGAACTGTGGGTGCCACAAAGATTGGACCAGTTCCAGCAACCATTTCCGAGAAACTCATGAGCTGCTCGTCTGGGCTCCTGGACGGTGATTTGAATAAGTCCCGTTTGGCAGCAGGCCGACTAAGGGCGTAAAGAAGCATTCCTTTGATGAAGGGAAATGCTTCTTTTCCCAGTATTTACGGAGCGATTGGTTGGATTCTTGCTTAAACTAAGTTTAGAAGCAACCGGCTTGTGGTTAAAAATTGACCAAAAAGCTTTGACAGTTGTACTAGGTCTTTCCTCCTGCTTGCTTTCGTTAATTTGTTTAAGTGGTGGAGCAATTTCCCCACTGTCAATATCATTGGCTTTGTTGAGTTGAGTTTCTGAATTGGCAAGCGCGGGAGATCTAGATCAGCTTTCTAAATTTGTTTCGGTGGTTTTATTTATTTGCGTGTGTGTATAAGGAGGGGAAGAAGCATTAGGTCCGATTTTGGTGGATGAGCTGGGATTTTTCTCTGCGCTGTCGGTGTGTGGGAGAGAGGGGAAATTTCCCATAGCGTCGCTCGGTTTGGCGCCTCTTAATTCTGTGTCCGTATTAGTGGTTGCGGCTGCATTAGTGCAGGTCGCTGTGGTGGATAAAAACTCTCTTTGAGTAGCGTCGGTGTTTGTAAGTGCGGCTGTATTTGTTTGAGTCGTTGTGGGGAGTGAATTTCCCTTGTGTATTTGTGAAGAGAATGGAGGAGAAGAAGGCGATTTCCCCTTCGAGATGCTGCTTTTGGCGCCAAAATTGACCTATTTTTATATTCTCAGCGCCTGTTGGTGCTGTCATTTTATTGTACTCTGATTTTGTTTTTAAAATATATAATTACAATTTATGACATTTTACAGTTTTGGATCGGCGGCAATTGTGCGCGCCATGGTTATAAGAGTTATTTAAAAAATTCAATTTCGAAGAAAATTTTGATTTGCTTGGCAGCAGTTATACGCGCCATGATTTGAATTGGAATCTACGATTTAGGATTTTACGTTAAGTTAGCCTTAGCTTATGGTAGTTACAATTTTTATAGGTAGTAGTAGTTTAGGTAGTAGTTTTAAGTTATAGTACGAAGAAAATTTGTAGTATTATGGGGAAAGATTTTGAGTGGATGTATATTCTAAAACTGAATTGTTGTGGCATAGGATTCCAGCGATGAGACTCTAGCTGATGGCGGCGACGACGAGCAGTTGCTATCATCCGAGGAGATAGAGAGCACTGTTGCCCATCCTTCACTTTGGTCTCCATTATGTCCGTCCATTTTCTATGTTGCGTTCCGTCTTGTTCACTTTGGGTAGCTGTTGCACTGGCGCCTCTGCCGGATCTTTAATCACCACTGACGCGCCTTTCTGGTCGGGAAGCCTAGGCGGGCTATTGGACTTCGATAATCGGAGGGAAAAAAGCACGGCTAGTAATCGGTGTTCTATCGATTTTCCCGCCAGAATTGTTACCGATATCTCGCTTCGCGTTGGCCGATGTTATTGGTCATTATCAGTAGCTGGTCTCACTATTCCTGGGCTTTGATAAATCGGAGGTAAAAGGCAACATAGCTGGTAATCGATGTTCTGGCATTTTTCCCGCCAGAAACGTTATCGATATCCTGCTTCGCATTAGCCGGTATTCCTGGTCATTCTCGGTAGCTGGTCTCACTACTACTAGGAAAAAGGAAAAAGTTATCATATGTTAGCTTTGTTGTAAATTGTGATGTAGTTTTCTCCTTTTTGGTGCCGCAAAATAAAATATTATTGCTTTCAGCGTCGCTGCCCATCGCGCCACCGCGGAGATGCCATCGTGTACCAGGCATCGGCCAATCTGGCCCGTCAGGCCTGATGCAAGCGTCCAGTCTGTGGCGGGTGGAAAATGCGCCGCAGTCCAGCGTCGTCTGCAGGAAACGCTCCGGTTTGCCAGGAATGCAGTTTCATTCAAATCTGAAGGGAAAAAGACTGATCCAGATTTCTTTCTTCCAGATTTTAAGCGCCGGTGATTGTTATCCAGGATGATTGTCCAGTGGACAGGTAAGGAGTCGGAAAAGCAATGATCAGCAGGCTCGCCATAATACTCAGTGGTGACTGCGTCGCTGCAGTTGCTGCTGATTTTTTTTTTTTTTTTTTTATATATTTTCAACGTCAAATGACGCTGACATTTTATTGTCCTCTGATTTTTGCTTAAAAATATATAGTGACAATTTGTGGCAAATTACATTTTCGGATTTTTTTGGCTGTAGATATGCGTGCCATAGTTAAAGTAAAAATTTATGATTAAAATTTGCGGGAGACATTTTTGAAATTACTTGGCGGCAGTTTTGCGCG
The DNA here is from genome assembly GCF_004382145.1 of Drosophila mauritiana. Classification (NCBI taxonomy): domain Eukaryota; kingdom Metazoa; phylum Arthropoda; class Insecta; order Diptera; family Drosophilidae; genus Drosophila; species Drosophila mauritiana. The sequence continues at coordinate 66,195 of NW_022881447.1, forward strand.
CCATGGTTCTAGTGTGGAATTTAAATTTGAAAATTACGTTACTTAGGAAATAGCTTATGGAATAGGAGAAAATAGTTGTGGTAAGTAATTTAAAATATAGCTTAACGATGATTTGGAATCCAGCGATGAGACTATAGCTGATGACGGCGAGGATGAGCAGTTGCTATCGTCCGATGAGATGGATAAAACCGATGCCCATCCTCCGCTTTGGTTCACGTTCTGGCCGTCCATTAGTTGTTGTTGTTGCTGCTGGCTTCACTTTTGGTTACTGTTGCGCGCGCGCCTCTGTCGGTTTTATAATCTCAACTGACTTGCAAATTTGGGCGCGTCGGTGGGCTTTTCGATAGCTCAAAGGCACGGCGGATGGTCGATATGCTAGCTATTTTCTTGCCAGCTCGTTATCGAAACTTCGCGCCTTTTTTGGCGGGCTTATCGGCTATTATTTTGCCGCCAGTCTATCGCCTATCGGGCAGAAATACTAGAATTGTTCGAGTTAGTATTTTTGGGATTCCAGTATTTCTCCCGTAGTTACTCGCGTTTGTCAGTGTAATGGCATATAGGGAATAGGGTCTCACTTCTCCAAGCGGAAACGAAGCAGAAAAATTGCGTGCTAATTCCTATTATAATATTTCTGTTTCTGCTTTTAGTGGTGCTGGAAGCGTCGATGCTGCGGAGATGCCGGTATGCAGCAAGCATCAGCCGGCGTGGCCTGTCAACTTTGGTGCACGCACAACTTTTGTGGAGAAAAAAGTGTGCCGCAGTCCGCGTCGTCTATAGGCTTAGGTTTGTCTGAGTGTATGCGTGAGTACAGTCTGGCTGATGTTCAAATTTGAGCCGAGTCTAATGGTTGTTTCTTTTAAACATTTGCAGGTCCATTTCAACTTTACAGGAAAGTGCCACTCAGCGACTGCACATAAACATTCGCTGCTGCTGCCGCCACTGTTGCTGCCGTTGATTTCTGCGCCTACGCCCCGCCAACTCGCATAACTGAGGACCGTCGCCAGTGCCGCCTCTTGCATCCATGGTCCGCTGCCGTTGCTGCTATCCTGGCACAGATCAGGTGTGCATTACAGGGCCGATTCCATCGTGAGACCGTCCATATGGCAGATCATCGTCGTCATCTCCATCGCGCTAGCTCCTGTTACTGGCCAGGGGCCAGGCGAGAAGTACGAAATTCGGAAAGTGCCAATTGGATTTTGCGGTGAGATCTTTTCCTGCTACTGCTGCCGCTGTTGTTGTTGTTGCTGCTGTTGCTGAGTGTGTCGCCTCCTAGTGCAGTTCGATATAATCCATGCTTCTTTTTTCCAGGGTGAAAGCAGTTGCCGATTTAAGTATATGGAGATCAGCCTAGGGTCAAACCATGAGTCGAGTCGTAGGATGCATGCTATTTGGCTACTGTGGCAATGAAATCTTTCTGCTGCTGCAGGAATGTGTCGCCGCCTTATGGATCTCTGTTGCTGCTGCTGTGTCGAGAGTTGCATGCGCCGTTGCTTTAGGAGCATGCGGCAAATGCTGTTCCAATCGCTCTTCTGGGCTGCATGTTATCAGAAAGTTGCCGGGCTTCTGTTGTTGCTGTTTCTGGTCTTGCTGCTGCTGTTGCCGCTGCCATGGTAAGCTAAGGCTGTTGTTGGTCTCATGCTCATTCTAATGTTTTCTTCTTTCAGGTAGGAGCGCTGGTGAGGCGCCAGATGCCAGTCCGGCGTCTTCAAAAGGAAAAAAGCCGGTTTGCCAGGAGCGCTGACACTGCTACCGCTGCCTTTGCTGCCCCCATCTGCTGCTACTGGGGCGAGAAAACCCAACATGCTGCTCCGTCCATCAGATTTCCGACGCCTCGCCGCTGCATAAGCATCCGCTGGCGGCTACTCTAGTTCTCGGCGCTCCAGTATCCTAACTCAGGACTTCCTGAGTCTGTCCTGTCGTCTGTCCCGTCAGCCCTGATGCGCTCATCTCATCAGTGGCGGGAGGGAGAGCATGCACCGCTGTCCAGCGTCATTTACAGGAATACGCTGGTTGTCCAGGAAAGCGATTTAACACACTAGCTGAAGGGGAAAAAAACTAGTCCATGCTTCTTTCTTTCTTCCAGGGCAAATCGACTTGGTTCTTGGCTTGGTGCAACAGGATGACAGGTGATCGCCAGCGCATTTCATGCATCTTGGTGGCCTCATACATGAGTTTTTGGCATGCCTGTAGCCCTGGCATCTGTAGCACTGGACCGGCTCCCGTGTCCTGTTTTTTCTTTCAATGTCTACCCTTTGCCCACCAATTTGTTTAAGTGAGATAATTTTGTCATGACTGCCGTCCTTGGCCATGACGATCTCCACTTCAAACATGCGCATGGGGCCACTTGTAGCCGGGTTCGTCATATTTCTGACGAAGCGCGCTGTGAATCCGAGCGTCAGCAACTCCTTGACAATCCACGAGCATGGAGTGGAGTGGTGGAGATGTCTGATTACTACTCGGAAGCCCCTCTCGGACTTTGGCTGGTTGGTGAATAGGGGAAAGCCGTTTGCTATAAGGACATCTTTGATTTTGTGGTAGGCGATCATGTCCTTGGCCTGGATACTGACCCCGTTCCCTTCAATTGCCCTGGTAGTGTAGCTGGAGACTCCTGCTGTATAGTTTAGCTTTTCCAGAAGCGAGACAATTTCTTTGACGTCGTCGACGAGTATGGGTGGTGCTCTGCAGCTTAGTGGCACAAGTTTCCAAGGTGGCAGCTCAGAATCTGTATTTTGAGGGGGTGGCGACGTTGCGCTGCGTGCAGGAGCATTGGTGCTGCAGGGTAACGGCTGGTGTGTGTGTCGATTCCTGGTTTTGGATTCCTCATATACAGATTTGGCTGCCTTGCTTTGGAAAACGGGTGTGGTGAGGGGTGGAAAAATGCTGGGAGATTTGAAATTGGTGGTCACGCATAATCGTTTATTTGGCGTCTTGAAACTGGAGCAGTCCAAGTCGTCATTTGTCCTCTTGGCCGGAGTTTTCGTTAGAGGAGCCGGAACTGTGGGTGCCACAAAGATTGGACCAGTTCCAGCAACCATTTCCGAGAAACTCATGAGCTGCTCGTCTGGGCTCCTGGACGGTGATTTGAATAAGTCCCGTTTGGCAGCAGGCCGACTAAGGGCGTAAAGAAGCATTCCTTTGATGAAGGGAAATGCTTCTTTTCCCAGTATTTACGGAGCGATTGGTTGGATTCTTGCTTAAACTAAGTTTAGAAGAAACCGGCTTGTGGTTAAAAATTGACCAAAAAGCTTTGACAGTTGTACTAGGTCTTTCCTCCTGCTTGCTTTCGTTAATTTGTTTAAGTGGTGGAGCAATTTCCCCACTGTCAATATCATTGGCTTTGTTGAGTTGAGTTTCTGAATTGGCAAGCGCGGGAGATCTAGATCAGCTTTCTAAATTTTTTTCGGTGGCTTTATTTATTTGCGTGTGTGTATAAGAAGGAGGGGAAGAAGCATTAGGTCCGATTTTGGTGGATGAGCTGGGATTTTTCTCTGCGCTGTCGGTGTGTGGGAGAGAGGGGAAATTTCCCATAGCGTCGCTCGGTTTGGCGCCTCTTAATTCTGTGTCCGTATTAGTGGCTGCGGCTGCATTAGTGCAGGTCGCTGTGGTGGATAAAAACTCTCTTTGAGTAGCGTCGGTGTTTGTAAGTGCGGCTGTATTTGTTTGAGTCGTTGTGGGGAGTGAATTTCCCTTGTGTATTTGTGAAGAGAATGGAGGAGAATAAGGCATCCCCTTCGAGATGCTGCTTTTGGCGCCATTTTTATATTTTCAGCGCCTGTTGGTGTCATTTTATTGTACTCTGATTTTGTTTTTAAAATATATAGTTACAATTTATGGCATTTTACAGTTTTGGATCGGCGGCAATTGTGCGCGCCATGGTTATAAGAGTTATTTAAAAAATTCAATTTCGAGGAAAATTTTGATTTGCTTGGCAGCAGTTATACGCGCCATAATTTGAATTGGAATCAACGATTTAGGATTTTACGGTAAGTTAGCCTTAGCTAACAGTTACAATTGTAGTTACAATTTTTATAGGTAGTAGTAGTTTAGGTAGTAGTTGTAAGTTATAGTAAGAAGAAAATTTGTAGTATTATGGGGAAAGATTTTGAGTGGATGTATATTCTAAAACTGAATTGTTGTGGCATAGGATTCCAGCGATGAGACTCTAGCTGATGGCGGCGACGACGAGCAGTTGCTATCATCCGAGGAGATAGATAGCACTGTTGCCCATCCTTCACTTTGGTCTCCATTATGTCCGTCCATTTTCTATGTTGCGTTCCGTCTTGTTCACTTTGGGTAGCTGTTGCACTGGCGCCTCTGCCGGATTTTTAATCACCACTGACGCGCCTTTCTGGTCGGGAAGCCTAGGCGGGCTATTGGACTTCGATAATCGGAGGGAAAAAAGCACGGCTAGTAATCGGTGTTCTATCGATTTTCCCGCCAGAATTGTTACCGATATCTCGCTTCGCGTTGGCCGATGTTATTGGTCATTATCAGTAGCTGGTCTCACTATTCCTGGGCTTCGATAAATCGGAGGTAAAAGGCAACATAGCTGGTAATCGATGTTCTGGCATTTTTCCCGCCAGAAACGTTATCGATATCCTGCTTCGCATTAGCCGGTATTCCTGGTCATTCTCGGTAGCTGGTCTCACTACTACTTGGAAAAAGGAAAAAGTTATCATATGTTAGCTTTGTTGTAAATTGTGATGTAGTTTTCTCCTTTTTGGTGCCGCAAAATAAAATATTATTGCTTTCAGCGTCGCTGCCCATCGCGCCACCGCGGAGATGCCATCGTGTACCAGGCATCGGCCAATCTGGCCCGTCAGGCCTGATGCAAGCGTCCAGTCTGTGGCGGGTGGAAAATGCGCCGCAGTCCAGCGTCGTCTGCAGGAAACGCTCCGGTTTGCCAGGAATGCAGTTTTATTCAAATCTGAAGGGAAAAAGACTGATCCAGATTTCTTTCTTCCAGATTTTAAGCGCCGGTGATTGTCATCCAGGATGATTGTCCAGTGGTGACTGCGTCGCTGCAGTTGCTGCTGATTTTTTTTTTTAATATATTTTCAACGTCAAATGTCGCTGACCTTTTATTGTCCTCTGATTTTTGCTTAAAAATATATTGTGACAATTTTTGGCAAATTACATTTTCGGATTTTTTTGGCTGTAGATATGCGTGCCATAGTTAAAGTAAAAATTTATGATTAAAATTTGCGGGAGACATTTTTGAAATTACTTGGCGGCAGTTTTGCGCGCCATGGTTCTAGTGTGGAATTTAAATTTCAAAATTACGTTACTTAGGAAATAGCTTATGGAATAGGAGAAAATAGTTGTGGTAAGTAATTTAAAATATAGCTTAACGATGATTTGGAATCCAGCGATGAGACTATAGCTGATGACGGCGAGGATGAGCAGTTGCTATCGTCCGATGAGATGGATAAAACCGATGCCCATCCTCCGCTTTGGTGCACGTTCTGGCCGTCCATTAGTTGTTGTTGTTGCTGCTGGCTTCACTTTTGGTTACTGTTGCGCGCGCGCCTCTGTCGGTTTTATAATCTCAACTGACTTGAAATTTGGGCTTTGGGGCTTTTCGATAGCTCAAAGGCACGGCGGATGGTCGATATGCTAGCTATTTTCTTGCCAGCTCGTTATCGATACTTCGCGCCTTTTTTGGCGGGCTTATCGGCTATTATTTTGCCGCCAGTCTATCGCCTATCGGGCAGAAATTCTAGAATTGTTCGAGTTAGTATTTTTGGGATTCCAGTATTTCTCCCGTAGTTACTCGCGTTTGTCAGTGTAATGGCATATAGGGAAAAGGGTCTCACTTCTCCAAGCGGAAACGAAGCAGTAAAATTGCGTGCTATTTCCTATTGTAACATTTCTGTTTCTGCTTTTAGTGGTGCTGGAAGCGTCGATGCTGCGGAGATGCCGGTATGCAGCAAGCATCAGCCGGCGTGGCCTGTCAACTTTGGTGCACGCACAACTTTTGTGGAGAAAAAAGTGTGCCGCAGTCCGCGTCGTCTATAGGCTTAGGTTTGTCTGAGTGTATGCGTGAGTACAGTCAGGCTTAAGTTCCAATTTGAGCCGAGTCTAATGGTTGTTTCTTTTAAACATTTGCAGGTCCATTTCAACTTGACAGGAAATTGCCATTCAGCGACTGCAGATAAACATTCGCTGTTGCTGCCGCCACTGTTGCTGCCGTTGATTTCTGCGCCTACGCCCCGCCAACTCGCATAACTGAGGACCGTCGCCAGTGCCGCCTGTTGCATCCATGGTCCGCTGCCGTTGCTGCTATCCTGGCACAGATCCGGTGTGCATTACAGGGCCGATTCCATCTTGAGACCGTCCATATGGCAGATCATCGTCGTCATCTCCATCGCGCTAGCTCCTGTTACTGGCCAGGGGCCAGGCGAGAAGTACGAAATTCGGAAAGTGCCAATTGGATTTTGCGGTGAGATCTTTTCCTGCTACTGCTGCCGCTGTTGTTGTTGTTGCTGCTGTTGGTGAGTGTGTCGCCGCCTAGTGCAGTTCGATATAATCCATGCTTCTTTTTTCAGGGTGAAAGCAGCCGCCGATTTAAGTATATGGAGATCAGCCTAGGGTCAAACCATGAGTCGAGTCGTAGGATGCATGCTATTTGGCTACTGTGGCAATGAAATCTTCCTGCTGCTGCCGCTGTTAACGCTGCTGCTGGTGGATGTGTCGCCGCTTTAAGGATCTCTGTTGCTGCTGCTGTGTCGAGAGTTGCATGCGCCGTTGCTTTGGGAGCATGCGGCAAATGCTGTTCCAATCGCTCTTCTGGGCTGCATGTTATCAGAAAGTTGCCGGGCTTCTGTTGTTGCTGTTTCTGGTCTTGCTGCTGCTGTTGCCGCTGCCATGGTAAGCTAAGGCTGTTGTTGGTCTCATGCTCATTCTAATGTTTTCTTCTTTCAGGGAGGAGCGCTGGTGAGGCGCCAGATGCCAGTCCCGCGCCTTCAAAAGGAAAAAAGCCGGTTTGCCAGGAGCGCTGACACTGCTACCGCTGCCTTTCCTGCCCCCATCTGCTGCTACTGGGGCGAGAAAACCCAACATGCTGATCCGTCCATCAGATTTCCGACGCCTCGCCGCTGCATAAGCATCCGCTGGCGGCTACTCTAGTTCTCGGCGCTCCAGTATCCTAACTCAGGACTTCCTGAGTCTGTCCTGTCGTCTGTCCCGTCAGCCCTGATGCGCTCATCTCATCAGTGGCGGGAGGGAGAGCATGCACCGCTGTCCAGCGTCATTTACATGAATACGGTGGTTGTCCAGGAAAGCGATTTAACACACTAGCTGAAGGGGAAAAAAACTAGTCCATGCTTCTTTCTTTCTTCCAGGGCAAATCGACTTGGTTCTTGGCTTGGTGCAACAGGATGACAGGTGATCGCCAGCGCATTTCATGCATCTTGGTGGCCTCATACATGAGTTTTTGGCATGCCTGTAGCCTTGGCATCTGTAGTACTGGACCGGCTCCCGTGTCCTGTTTTTTCTTTCAATGTCTACCCTTTGCCCACCAATTTGTTTAAGTGAGATAATTTTGTCATGACTGCCGTCCTTGGCCATGACGATCTCCACTTCAAACATGCGCATGGGGCCACCTGTAGCCGGGTTCGTCATATTTCTGACGAAGCGCGCTGTGAATCCGAGCGTCAGCAACTCCTTGACAATCCACGAGCATGGAGTGGAGTGGTGGAGATGTCTGATTACTAATCGGAAGCCCCTCTCGGACTTTGGCTGGTTGGTGAATAGGGGAAAGCCGTTTGCTATAAGGACATCTTTGATTTTGTGGTAGGCGGTCATGTCCTTGGCCTGGATCCTGACCCCGTTCCCTTCAATTGCCCTGGTAGTGTAGCTGGAGACTCCTGCTGTATAGTTTAGCTTTTCCAGGAGCGGGACAATTTCTTTGACGTCGTCGACGAGTATGGGTGGTGCTCTGCAGCTTAGTGGGACAAGTTTCCAAGGTGGCAGCTCAGAATCTGTATTTTGAGGGGGTGGCGACGTTGCGCTGCGTGCAGGAGCATTGGTGTTGCAGGGTAACGGCTGGTGTGTGTGTCGATTCCTGGTTTTGGATTCCTCATATACAGATTTGGCTGCCTTGCTTTGGAAAACGGGTGTGGTGAGGGGTGGAAAAATGCTGGGAGATTTGAAATTGGTGGTCACGCATAATCGTTTATTTGGCGTCTTGAAACTGGAGCAGTCCAAGTCGTCATTTGTCCTCTTGGCCGGAGTTTTCGTTAGAGGAGCCGGAACTGTGGGTGCCACAAAGATTGGACCAGTTCCAGCAACCATTTCCGAGAAACTCATGAGCTGCTCGTCTGGGCTCCTGGACGGTGATTGGAATAAGTCCCGTTTGGCAGCAGGCCGACTAAGGGCGTAAAGAAGCATTCCTTTGATGAAGGGAAATGCTTCTTTTCCCAGTATTTACGGAGCGATTGGTTGGATTCTTGCTTAAACTAAGTTTAGAAGCAACCGGCTTGTGGTTAAAAATTGACCAAAAAGCTTTGACAGTTGTACTAGGGGTTTCCTCCTGCTTGCTTTCGTTAATTTGTTTAAGTGGTGGAGCAATTTCCCCACTGTCAATATCATTGGCTTTGTTGAGTTGAGTTTCTGAATTGGCAAGCGCGGGAGATCTAGATCAGCTTTCTAAATTTGTTTCGGTGGCTTTATTTATTTGCGTGTGTGTATAAGAAGGAGGGGAAGAAGCATTAGGTCCAATTTTGGTGGATGAGCTGGGATTTTTCTCTGCGCTGTCGGTGTGTGGGAGAGAGGGGAAATTTCCCATAGCGTCGCTCGGTTTGGCGCCTCTTAATTCTGTGTCCGTATTAGTGGCTGCGGCTGCATTAGTGCAGGTCGCTGTGGTGGATAAAAACTCTCTTTGAGTAGCGTCGGTGTTTGTAAGTGCGGCTGTATTTGTTTGAGTCGTTGTGGGGAGTGAATTTCCCTTGCGTATTTGTGAAGAGAATGGAGGAGAAGAAGGCGATTTCCCCTTCGAGATGCTGCTTTTGGCGCCAACATTATTTTTATTGCTTATTTTTATATTTTCAGCGCCTGTTGGTGCTGTTATTTTATTGTACTCTGATTTTGTTTTTAAAATATATAGTTACAATTTATGGCATTTTACAGTTTTGGATCGGCGGCAATTGTGCGCGCCATGGTTATAAGAGTTATTTAAAAAATTAAATTTCGACGAAAATTTTGATTTGCTTGGCAGCAGTTATACGCGCCATGATTTGAATTGGAATCTACGATTTAGGATTTTACGTTAAGTTAGCCTTAGCTTATGGTAGTTACAATTTTTATAGGTAGTAGTAGTTTAGGTAGTAGTTTTAAGTTATAGTAAGAAGAAAATTTGTAGTATTATGGGGAAAGATTTTGAGTGGATGTATATTCTAAAACTTAATTGTTGTGGCATAGGATTGCAGCGATGAGACTCTAGCTGATGGCGGCGACGACGAGCAGTTTCTATCATCCGAGGAGATAGATAGCACTGTTGCCCATCCTTCACTTTGGTCTCCATTATGTCCGTCCATTTTCTATGTTGCGTTCCGTCTTGTTCACTTTGGGTAGCTGTTGCACTGGCGCCTCTGCCGGATTTTTAATCACCACTGACGCGCCTTTCTGGTCGGGAAGCCTAGGCGGGCTATTGGACTTCGATAATCGGAGGGAAAAAAGCACGGCTAGTAAACGGTGTTCTATCGATTATCCGCCAGAATTGTTACCGATATCTCGCTTCGCGTTGGCCGATGTTATTGGTCATTATCAGTAGCTGGTCTCACTATTCCTGGGCTTCGATAAATCGGAGGTAAAAGGCAACATAGCTGGTAATCGATGTTCTGGCATTTTTCCCGCCAGAAACGTTATAGATATCCTGCTTCTATAACGGGCCAATCAGGCCCGTCAGGCCTGATGCAAGCGTCCAGTCTGTGGCGGGTGGAAAATGCGCCGCAGTCCAGCGTCGTCTGCAGGAAACGCTCCGGTTTGCCAGGAATGCAGTTTTATTCAAATCTGAAGGGAAAAAGACTGATCCAGATTTCTTTCTTCCAGATTTTAAGCGCCGGTGATTGTCATCCAGGATGATTGTCCAGTGGTGACTGCGTCGCTGCAGTTGCTGCTGATTTTTTTTTTTTTAATATATTTTCAACGTCAAATGACGCTGACCTTTTATTGTCCTCTGATTTTTGCTTAAAAATATATAGTGACAATTTTTGGCAAATTACATTTTCGGATTTTTTTGGCTGTAGATATGCGTGCCATAGTTAAAGTAAAAATTTATGATTAAAATTTGCGGGAGACATTTTTGAAATTACTTGGCGGCAGTTTTGCGCGCCATGGTTCTAGTGTGGAATTTAAATTTCAAAATTACGTTACTTAGGAAATAGCTTATGGAATAGGAGAAAATAGTTGTGGTAAGTAATTTAAAATATAGCTTAACGATGATTTGGAATCCAGCGATGAGACTATAGCTGATGACGGCGAGGATGAGCAGTTGCTATCGTCCGATGAGATGGATAAAACCGATGCCCATCCTCCGCTTTGGTTCACGTTCTGGCCGTCCATTAGTTGTTGTTGTTGCTGCTGGCTTCACTTTTGGTTACTGTTGCGCGCGCGCCTCTGTCGGTTTTATAATCTCAACTGACTTGCAAATTTGGGCTTTGGGGCTTTTCGATAGCTCAAAGGCACGGCGGATGGTCGATATGCTAGCTATTTTCTTGCCAGCTCGTTATCGATACTTCGCGCCTTTTTTGGCGGGCTTATCGGCTATTATTTTGCCGCCAGTCTATCGCCTATCGGGCAGAAATTCTAGAATTGTTCGAGTTAGTATTTTTGGGATTCCAGTATTTCTCCCGTAGTTACTCGCGTTTGTCAGTGTAATGGCATTTAGGGAAAAGGGTCTCACTTCTCCAAGCGGAAACGAAGCAGTAAAATTGCGTGCTATTTCCTATTGTAACATTTCTGTTTCTGCTTTTAGTGGTGCTGGAAGCGTCGATGCTGCGGAGATGCCGGTATGCAGCAAGCATCAGCCGGCGTGGCCTGTCAACTTTGGTGCACGCACAACTTTTGTTTGTCGTCTATAGGCTTAGGTTTGTCTGAGTGTATGCGTGAGTACAGTCTGGCTTAAGTTCCAATTTGAGCCGAGTCTAATGGTTGTTTCTTTTAAACATTTGCAGGTCCATTTCAACTTGACAGGAAATTGCCATTCAGCGACTGCAGATAAACATTCGCTGTTGCTGCCGCCACTGTTGCTGCCGTTGATTTCTGCGCCTACGCCCCGCCAACTCACATAACTGAGGACCGTCGCCAGTGCCGCCTGTTGCATCCATGGTCCGCTGCCGTTGCTGCTATCCTGGCACAGATCAGGTGTGCATTACAGGGCCGATTCCATCTTGAGACCGTCCATATGGCAGATCATCGTCGTCATCTCCATCGCGCTAGCTCCTGTTACTGGCCAGGGGCCAGGCGAGAAGTACGAAATTCGGAAAGTGCCAATTGGATTTTGCGGTGAGATCTTTTCCTGCTACTGCTGCCGCTGTTGTTGTTGTTGCTGCTGTTGGTGAGTGTGTCGCCGCCTAGTGCAGTTCGATATAATCCATGCTTCTTTTTTCCAGGGTGAAAGCAGCCTCCGATTTAAGTATATGGAGATCAGCCTAGGGTCAAACCATGAGTCGAGTCGTAGGATGCATGCTATTTGGCTACTGTGGCAATGAAATCTTCCTGCTGCTGCCGCTGTTAACGCTGCTGCTGGTGGATGTGTCGCCGCTTTAAGGATCTCTGTTGCTGCTGCTGTGTCGAGAGTTGCATGCGCCGTTGCTTTGGGAGCATGCGGCAAATGCTGTTCCAATCGCTCTTCTGGGCTGCATGTTATCAGAAAGTTGCCGGGCTTCTGTTGTTGCTGTTTCTGGTCTTGCTGCTGCTGTTGCCGCTGCCATGGTAAGCTAAGGCTGTTGTTGGTCTCATGCTCATTCTAATGTTTTCTTCTTTCAGGGAGGAGCGCTGGTGAGGCGCCAGATGCCAGTCCCGCGTCTTCAAAAGGAAAAAAGCCGGTTTGCCAGGAGCGCTGACACTGCTACCGCTGCCTTTGCTGCCCCCATCTGCTGCTACTGGGGCGAGAAAACCCAACATGCTGCTCCGTCCATCAGATTTCCGACGCCTCGCCGCTGCATAAGCATCCGCTGGCGGCTACTCTAGTTCTCGGCGCTCCAGTATCCTAACTCAGGACTTCCTGAGTCTGTCCTGTCGTCTGTCCCGTCAGCCCTGATGCGCTCATCTCATCAGTGGCGGGAGGGAGAGCATGCACCGCTGTCCAGCGTCATTTACAGGAATACGTGGTTGTCCAGGAAAGCGATTTAACACACTAGCTGAAGGGGAAAAAACTAGTCCATGCTTCTTTCTTTCTTCCAGGGCAAATCGACTTGGTTCTTGGCTTGGTGCAACAGGATGACAGGTGATCGCCAGCGCATTTCATGCATCTTGGTGGCCTCATACATGAGTTTTTGGCATGCCTGTAGCCTTGGCATCTGTAGCACTGGACCGGCTCCCGTGTCCTGTTTTTTCTTTCAATGTCTACCCTTTGCCCACCAATTTGTTTAAGTGAGATAATTTTGTCATGACTGCCGTCCTTGGCCATGACGATCTCCACTTCAAACATGCGCATGGGGCCACCTGTAGCCGGGTTCGTCATATTTCTGACGAAGCGCGCTGTGAATCCGAGCGTCAGCAACTCCTTGACAATCCACGAGCATGGAGTGGAGTGGTGGAGATGTCTGATTACTAATCGGAAGCCCCTCTCGGACTTTGGCTGGTTGGTGAATAGGGGAAAGCCGTTTGCTATAAGGACATCTTTGATTTTGTGGTAGGCGGTCATGTCCTTGGCCTGGATCCTGACCCCGTTCCCTTCAATTGCCCTGGTAGTGTAGCTGGAGACTCCTGCTGTATAGTTTAGCTTTTCCAGGAGCGGGACAATTTCTTTGACGTCGTCGACGAGTATGGGTGGTGCTCTGCAGCTTAGTGGGACAAGTTTCCAAGGTGGCAGCTCAGAATCTGTATTTTGAGGGGGTGGCGACGTTGCGCTGCGTGCAGGAGCATTGGTGCTGCCGGGTAACGGCTGGTGTGTGTGTCGATTCCTGGTTTTGGATTCCTCATATACAGATTTGGCTGCCTTGCTTTGGAAAACGGGTGTGGTGAGGGGGTGGGGATGAAACGCATAATCGTTTACTTGGCGTCTTGAAACTGGAGCAGTCCAAGTCGTCATTTGTCCTCTTGGCCGGAGTTTTCGTTAGAGGAGCCGGAACTGTGGGTGCCACAAAGATTGGACCAGTTCCAGCAACCATTTCCGAGAAACTCATGAGCTGCTCGTCTGGGCTCCTGGACGGTGATTTGAATAAGTCCCGTTTGGCAGCAGGCCGACTAAGGGCGTAAAGAAGCATTCCTTTGATGAAGGGAAATGCTTCTTTTCCCAGTATTTACGGAGCGATTGGTTGGATTCTTGCTTAAACTAAGTTTAGAAGCAACCGGCTTGTGGTTAAAAATTGACCAAAAAGCTTTGACAGTTGTACTAGGGGTTTCCTCCTGCTTGCTTTCGTTAATTTGTTTAAGTGGTGGAGCAATTTCCCCACTATCAATATCATTAGCTTTGTTGAGTTGAGTTTCTGAATTGGCAAGCGCGGGAGATCTAGATCAGCTTTCTAAATTTGTTTCGGTGGCTTTATTTATTTGCGTGTGTGTATAAGAAGGAGGGGAAGAAGCATTAGGTCCGATTTTGGTGGATGAGCTGGGATTTTTCTCTGCGCTGTCGGTGTGTGGGAGAGAGGGGAAATTTCCCATAGCGTCGCTCGGTTTGGCGCCTCTTAATTCTGTGTCCGTATTAGTGGCTGCGGCTGCATTAGTGCAGGTCGCTGTGGTGGATAAAAACTCTCTTTGAGTAGCGTCGGTGTTTGTAAGTGCGGCTGTATTTGTTTGAGTCGTTGTGGGGAGTGAATTTCCCTTGCGTATTTGTGAAGAGAATGGAGGAGAAGAAGGCGATTTCCCCTTCGAGATGCTGCTTTTGGCGCCAACATTATTTTTATTGCTTATTTTTATATTTTCAGCGCCTGTTGGTGCTGTTATTTTATTGTACTCTGATTTTGTTTTTAAAATATATAGTTACAATTTATGGCATTTTACAGTTTTGGATCGGCGGCAATTGTGCGCGCCATGGTTATAAGAGTTATTTAAAAAATTCAATTTCGAGAAAATTTTGATTTGCTTGGCAGCAGTTATACGCGCCATGATTTGAATTGGAATCTACGATTAGATTTTACGTTAAGTTAGCCTTAGCTTATGGTAGTTACAATTTTTATAGGTAGTAGTAGTTTAGGTAGTAGTTTTAAGTTATAGTAAGAAGAAAATTTGTAGTATTATGGGGAAAGATTTTGAGTGGATGTATATTCTAAAACTGAATTGTTGTGGCATAGGATTCCAGCGATGAGACTCTAGCTGATGGCGGCGACGACGAGCAGTTTCTATCATCCGAGGAGATAGATAGCACTGTTGCCCATCCTTCACTTTGGTCTCCATTATGTCCGTCCATTTTCTATGTTGCGTTCCGTCTTGTTCACTTTGGGTAGCTGTTGCACTGGCGCCTCTGCCGGATTTTTAATCACCACTGACGCGCCTTTCTGGTCGGGAAGCCTAGGCGGGCTATTGGACTTCGATAATCGGAGGGAAAAAAGCACGGCTAGTAAACGGTGTTCTATCGATTATCCGCCAGAATTGTTACCGATATCTCGCTTCGCGTTGGCCGATGTTATTGGTCATTATCAGTAGCTGGTCTCACTATTCCTGGGCTTCGATAAATCGGAGGTAAAAGGCAACATAGCTGGTAATCGATGTTCTGGCATTTTTCCCGCCAGAAACGTTATAGATATCCTGCTTCTATAACGGGCCAATCAGGCCCGTCAGGCCTGATGCAAGCGTCCAGTCTGTGGCGGGTGGAAAATGCGCCGCAGTCCAGCGTCGTCTGCAGGAAACGCTCCGGTTTGCCAGGAATGCAGTTTTATTCAAATCTGAAGGGAAAAAGACTGATCCAGATTTCTTTCTTCCAGATTTTAAGCGCCGGTGATTGTCATCCAGGATGATTGTCCAGTGGTGACTGCGTCGCTGCAGTTGCTGCTGATTTTTTTTTTTTTAATATATTTTCAACGTCAAATGACGCTGACCTTTTATTGTCCTCTGATTTTTGCTTAAAAATATATAGTGACAATTTTTGGCAAATTACATTTTCGGATTTTTTTGGCTGTAGATATGCGTGCCATAGTTAAAGTAAAAATTTATGATTAAAATTTGCGGGAGACATTTTTGAAATTACTTGGCGGCAGTTTTGCGCGCCATGGTTCTAGTGTGGAATTTAAATTTCAAAATTACGTTACTTAGGAAATAGCTTATGGAATAGGAGAAATAGTTGTGGTAAGTAATTTAAAATATAGCTTAACGATGATTTGGAATCCAGCGATGAGACTATAGCTGATGACGGCGAGGATGAGCAGTTGCTATCGTCCGATGAGATGGATAAAACCGATGCCCATCCTCCGCTTTGGTTCACGTTCTGGCCGTCCATTAGTTGTTGTTGTTGCTGCTGGCTTCACTTTTGGTTACTGTTGCGCGCGCGCCTCTGTCGGTTTTATAATCTCAACTGACTTGCAAATTTGGGCTTTGGGGCTTTTCGATAGCTCAAAGGCACGGCGGATGGTCGATATGCTAGCTATTTTCTTGCCAGCTCGTTATCGATACTTCGCGCCTTTTTTGGCGGGCTTATCGGCTATTATTTTGCCGCCAGTCTATCGCCTATCGGGCAGAAATTCTAGAATTGTTCGAGTTAGTATTTTTGGGATTCCAGTATTTCTCCCGTAGTTACTCGCGTTTGTCAGTGTAATGGCATATAGGGAAAAGGGTCTCACTTCTCCAAGCGGAAACGAAGCAGTAAAATTGCGTGCTATTTCCTATTGTAACATTTCTGTTTCTGCTTTTAGTGGTGCTGGAAGCGTCGATGCTGCGGAGATGCCGGTATGCAGCAAGCATCAGCCGGCGTGGCCTGTCAACTTTGGTGCACGCACAACTTTTGTTTGTCGTCTATAGGCTTAGGTTTGTCTGAGTGTATGCGTGAGTACAGTCTGGCTTAAGTTCCAATTTGAGCCGAGTCTAATGGTTGTTTCTTTTAAACATTTGCAGGTCCATTTCAACTTGACAGGAAATTGCCATTCAGCGACTGCAGATAAACATTCGCTGTTGCTGCCGCCACTGTTGCTGCCGTTGATTTCTGCGCCTACGCCCCGCCAACTCACATAACTGAGGACCGTCGCCAGTGCCGCCTGTTGCATCCATGGTCCGCTGCCGTTGCTGCTATCCTGGCACAGATCAGGTGTGCATTACAGGGCCGATTCCATCTTGAGACCGTCCATATGGCAGATCATCGTCGTCATCTCCATCGCGCTAGCTCCTGTTACTGGCCAGGGGCCAGGCGAGAAGTACGAAATTCGGAAAGTGCCAATTGGATTTTGCGGTGAGATCTTTTCCTGCTACTGCTGCCGCTGTTGTTGTTGTTGCTGCTGTTGGTGAGTGTGTCGCCGCCTAGTGCAGTTCGATATAATCCATGCTTCTTTTTTCC
The DNA here is from genome assembly GCF_004382145.1 of Drosophila mauritiana. Taxonomy (NCBI): domain Eukaryota; kingdom Metazoa; phylum Arthropoda; class Insecta; order Diptera; family Drosophilidae; genus Drosophila; species Drosophila mauritiana. The sequence goes on from NW_022881447.1 coordinate 82,840, forward strand.
AGGGTGAAAGCAGCTCCGATTTAAGTATATGGAGATCAGCCTAGGGTCAAACCATGAGTCGAGTCGTAGGATGCATGCTATTTGGCTACTGTGGCAATGAAATCTTCCTGCTGCTGCCGCTGTTAACGCTGCTGCTGGTGGATGTGTCGCCGCTTTAAGGATCTCTGTTGCTGCTGCTGTGTCGAGAGTTGCATGCGCCGTTGCTTTGGGAGCATGCGGCAAATGCTGTTCCAATCGCTCTTCTGGGCTGCATGTTATCAGAAAGTTGCCGGGCTTCTGTTGTTGCTGTTTCTGGTCTTGCTGCTGCTGTTGCCGCTGCCATGGTAAGCTAAGGCTGTTGTTGGTCTCATGCTCATTCTAATGTTTTCTTCTTTCAGGGAGGATCGCTGGTGAGGCGCCAGATGCCAGTCCCGCGTCTTCAAAAGGAAAAAAGCCGGTTTGCCAGGAGCGCTGACACTGCTACCGCTGCCTTTGCTGCCCCCATCTGCTGCTACTGGGGCGAGAAAACCCAACATGCTGCTCCGTCCATCAGATTTCCGACGCCTCGCCGCTGCATAAGCATCCGCTGGCGGCTACTCTAGTTCTCGGCGCTCCAGTATCCTAACTCAGGACTTCCTGAGTCTGTCCTGTCGTCTGTCCCGTCAGCCCTGATGCGCTCATCTCATCAGTGGCGGGAGGGAGAGCATGCACCGCTGTCCAGCGTCATTTACAGGAATACGCTGGTTGTCCAGGAAAGCGATTTAACACACTAGCTGAAGGGGAAAAAAACTAGTCCATGCTTCTTTCTTTCTTCCAGGGCAAATCGACTTGGTTCTTGGCTTGGTGCAACAGGATGACAGGTGATCGCCAGCGCATTTCATGCATCTTGGTGGCCTCATACATGAGTTTTTGGCATGCCTGTAGCCTTGGCATCTGTAGCACTGGACCGGCTCCCGTGTCCTGTTTTTTCTTTCAATGTCTACCCTTTGCCCACCAATTTGTTTAAGTGAGATAATTTTGTCATGACTGCCGTCCTTGGCCATGACGATCTCCACTTCAAACATGCGCATGGGGCCACCTGTAGCCGGGTTCGTCATATTTCTGACGAAGCGCGCTGTGAATCCGAGCGTCAGCAACTCCTTGACAATCCACGAGCATGGAGTGGAGTGGTGGAGATGTCTGATTACTAATCGGAAGCCCCTCTCGGACTTTGGCTGGTTGGTGAATAGGGGAAAGCCGTTTGCTATAAGGACATCTTTGATTTTGTGGTAGGCGGTCATGTCCTTGGCCTGGATCCTGACCCCGTTCCCTTCAATTGCCCTGGTAGTGTAGCTGGAGACTCCTGCTGTATAGTTTAGCTTTTCCAGGAGCGGGAAATTTCTTTGACGTCGTCGACGAGTATGGGTGGTGCTCTGCAGCTTAGTGGGACAAGTTTCCAAGGTGGCAGCTCAGAATCTGTATTTTGAGGGGGTGGCGACGTTGCGCTGCGTGCAGGAGCATTGGTGCTGCCGGGTAACGGCTGGTGTGTGTGTCGATTCCTGGTTTTGGATTCCTCATATACAGATTTGGCTGCCTTGCTTTGGAAAACGGGTGTGGTGGTGAGGGGGTGAAACGCATAATCGTTTACTTGGCGTCTTGAAACTGGAGCAGTCCAAGTCGTCATTTGTCCTCTTGGCCGGAGTTTTCGTTAGAGGAGCCGGAACTGTGGGTGCCACAAAGATTGGACCAGTTCCAGCAACCATTTCCGAGAAACTCATGAGCTGCTCGTCTGGGCTCCTGGACTGTGATTTGAATAAGTCCCGTTTGGCAGCAGGCCGACTAAGGGCGTAAAGAAGCATTCCTTTGATGAAGGGAAATGCTTCTTTTCCCAGTATTTACGGAGCGATTGGTTGGATTCTTGCTTAAACTAAGTTTAGAAGCAACCGGCTTGTGGTTAAAAATTGACCAAAAAGCTTTGACAGTTGTACTAGGGGTTTCCTCCTGCTTGCTTTCGTTAATTTGTTTAAGTGGTGGAGCAATTTCCCCACTGTCAATATCATTAGCTTTGTTGAGTTGAGTTTCTGAATTGGCAAGCGCGGAGATCTAGATCAGCTTTCTAAATTTGTTTCGGTGGCTTTATTTATTTGCGTGTGTGTATAAGAAGGAGGGAAGAAGCATTAGGTCCGATTTTGGTGGATGAGCTGGGATTTTTCTCTGCGCTGTCGGTGTGTGGGAGAGAGGGGAAATTTCCCATAGCGTCGCTCGGTTTGGCGCCTCTTAATTCTGTGTCCGTATTAGTGGCTGCGGCTGCATTAGTGCAGGTCGCTGTGGTGGATAAAAACTCTTTGAGTAGCGTCGGTGTTTGTAAGTGCGGCTGTATTTGTTTGAGTCGTTGTGGGAGTGAATTTCCCTTGCGTATTTGTGAAGAGAATGGAGGAGAAGAAGGCGATTTCCCCTTCGAGATGCTGCTTTTGGCGCCAACATTATTTTTATTGCTTATTTTTATATTTCAGCGCCTGTTGGTGCTGTTATTTTATTGTACTCTGATTTTGTTTTTAAAATATATAGTTACAATTTATGGCATTTTACAGTTTTGGATCGGCGGCAATTGTGCGCGCCATGGTTATAAGAGTTATTTAAAAAATTAAATTTCGACGAAAATTTTGATTTGCTTGGCAGCAGTTATACGCGCCATGATTTGAATTGGAATCTACGATTTAGGATTTTACGTTAAGTTAGCCTTAGCTTATGGTAGTTACAATTTTTATAGGTAGTAGTAGTTTAGGTAGTAGTTTTAAGTTATAGTAAGAAGAAAATTTGTAGTATTATGGGGAAAGATTTTGAGTGGATGTATATTCTAAAACTGAATTGTTGTGGCATAGGATTCCAGCGATGAGACTCTAGCTGATGGCGGCGACGACGAGCAGTTTCTATCATCCGAGGAGATAGATAGCACTGTTGCCCATCCTTCACTTTGGTCTCCATTATGTCCGTCCATTTTCTATGTTGCGTTCCGTCTTGTTCACTTTGGGTAGCTGTTGCACTGGCGCCTCTGCCGGATTTTTAATCACCACTGACGCGCCTTTCTGGTCGGGAAGCCTAGGCGGGCTATTGGACTTCGATAATCGGAGGGAAAAAAGCACGGCTAGTAAACGGTGTTCTATCGATTATCCGCCAGAATTGTTACCGATATCTCGCTTCGCGTTGGCCGATGTTATTGGTCATTATCAGTAGCTGGTCTCACTATTCCTGGGCTTCGATAAATCGGAGGTAAAAGGCAACATAGCTGGTAATCGATGTTCTGGCATTTTTCCCGCCAGAAACGTTATAGATATCCTGCTTTCTATATACGGCGCCAATCAGGTGCCCGTCAGGGCCCTGACGCAAGCGTCCAGTCTGTGGGCGGGTGGAAAATGCGCCGCAGTCCAGCGTCGTCTGCAGGAAACGCTCCGGTTTGCCAGGAATGCAGTTTTATTCCAATACTCTGAAGGGAAAAAAAAGACCTCGCATCAGCAGGATTTCTTTCTTCCAGATTTTAAGCCGCCGGTCGATTGTTCACTCCCAGGATGATGTGCTCAGTGTTTTGTGACTGCGTCGGCTTGCAGTTGCTTGCCTTGATTTTTTTTTTTTTAATATATTTTCAACGGTCAAATGACGCTGACCTTTTATTGTCCTCTGATTTTTGCTTAAAAATATATAGTGACAATTTTGGCAAATTAATTTTCGGATTTTTTTGGCTGTAGATATGCGTGCCATAGTTAAAGTAAAAATTTATGATTAAAATTTGCGGGAGACATTTTTGAAATTACTTGGCGCAGTTTTGCGCGCCATGGTCTAGTGTGGAATTTAAATTTGAAAATTACGTTACTTAGGAAATAGCTTATGGAATAGGAGAAAATAGTTGTGGTAAGTAATTTAAAATATAGCTTAACGATGATTTGAATCCAGCGATGAGACTATAGCTGATGACGGCGAGGATGAGCAGTTGCTATCGTCCGATGAGATGGATTAAAACCGATGCCCATCCTCCGCTTTGGTTCACGTTCTGGCCGTCCATTAGTTGTTGTTGTTGCTGCTGGCTTCACTTTTGGTTACTGGTTGCGCGAGTTACCACTTTCAGTGTTACCCTGCAGACTTCCCGTACTACGCCTATGCCATCAACCGGGACTCTGAGCAGCACCAACACACACAACTTACAGAAGTATGCGAGACAGGGACAGAGAGTTACCACTTTCAGTGTTTCCCTGCAGACTTCCCGTACTACGCCTATGCCATCAACCGGGACTATGAGCAGCACCAACACACACAACTTACAGAAGTATGCGAGACAGAGACAGAGCGATCTACTTGCGGAACTATGTAGCAAAACACACACATATATATATAAGAGCTGCCTGTGAGCAGCACAATTATCACTATTAAAAAACATTCGTTTTGTTCACTTCAACCAACGAAGACGTGTTTAATTAGAACAGTTTAAACATTCCATAACCAATACTACTAGGAAACATAGTTACCCTAACCCACGACTGGTAACTGGCGCAGTCGGACTCGTCATTGGACTAGAAGAAGAGCCGAGGACGAAGACCCCACGCAATGCAGATTGGAATAATATTATTAGCAAAATGTATACAAGTTAAGTGCATCGCATAAGAACCAACTAGGTTCCCGAGTGAAACAGGCGCCTATGCCCACTCGCAACGATCAACAAAGGGCCACCTAGGCTCACGGATGAAACAGGCGCCTATGCCCATCCGCAACGAAATGTTCAATCAGCAAGTGTATTCGTTAGCCGTGTTCTATTTGTTCACACGCTATCCTCTATATGGCAGTGTGAGGTGCCGAATTCATATCGGTCGAATAGTTCGCTTACATTACAGTAGCTGATGTGAACATACATACAAAACGTACAAAAAAATACATATATACAAACACACATATAATACATACATACACATATAAGCATGTATATCAATTCGGCAGTTCTGCGCGACGACTCCGGCGCCTACCTAGCGTCGACGACGTCGCCTGGCTGGCGTTGCGAGTCGCCCCGCCGACTCACGACTAACAGCTAAATACAGCTAAGCCGAGAAACGGTAAATGTCGTCCGATCACGGGTATTACACAACTACTACCACAGGGTTTGTAACGGAAAAAATTAAAAAAAAAAAATATATATAATAAAAAATTTTGGCGCGACATCTATGGCGCCTAAGCCAGCGTCGTCTACGTCGCTGCCACAGACCACAGCTATGGTAAGGCAATATTAAAATTCTTTAGATCATTCAAGAGTTGTCCTCCAGTGAAGCAAGATCGTTGTGAAAATATCAATTTTGTATGCAAAAAACGCAAATCAAATATAAAAATATATAGTAACATTAATTGTGACACAAACATCTATACGCAAAAGACGTGAAAGTGACATTTGTAAATGCATTTAAGTGTTTACGCTAACAGTGAAACAAAGTGCACAAAGAAACTAAATCGTAAAATCGATACAAAATTCTTCGCCATTTATCACAACCAAACAACAAACCATATTACAATAAGTTAAAATCAAAATATACCATATTCGTGAAAAGGTAATAGCAATCAGTGTACAAATATTCAGACAAAAATTAATAATTTTTTTATTTTAATAAAGATATACATTTACTCGTCACACACAAAAATATATATATATTATAAAAATAAGCACACGCATAAATCTATATATATATATATATATATATATATATAATCCCATATATATAAATCCCTAAATATACTCATATATATATATCCACATGTATACACATACATACATATAAATTTAACGCACATATATAGATACAAATATTATATTAAGCATAGTACACTAAACACATACACATTTATTTGAAAAACATATACATACACACATATATATCCACACACATACACATATATAATATTTCACTACATCCGCATTACGATATCTACTTTTATCAATCTCATATAGTAATACATGTCAGCTAAACAAGGAAGAACCATACCTTTAACGAGAAACCAAGTTAGGGCAGCAGAAAGAGAAAGAGCAATTAGAAACTTGCAACTTACAGAACAAGAGGAAGAAGAAAACAATTTATCCCTAATAAACCAAACCACTATGACACAAAGAACCAATAGAGACGTGATGGACGAACTACAAATACCCGACGCAATAAAACTATTACCCACTTATGACGGAGACAAAGAATTACTAAACAAATTCATTACAAGTGTAGAACGAGTATTGAAGTTGATCACGAATATAGACAAGACAGCATATGGGGAATTACTATTAGGAGTAATTAGAGACAAAGTTATTGGACATGCAGACAAAATATTAATTCGAGAGAGAGTGCCGTTAAACTGGGATGACATTAAACAAGCCTTAACGGATAATTTTGGGGAATCGAGAAGCGAGGAAAATTTAATGGATGATCTCCGCGAGATTCCTTATAAAAAACTAGCTATTAAGAATCTATATCAGGAGATTGCAGGAATAAGAGTCGCAATGTTAGAAGTTTTAGAGAGAGATGAAACTAATATTGAAATAAGAAAAATAAAAGAAAGTTCGTATGAAAAAACTTACATACAAAAATTCATCGCTTAAAGAATCCATTGAGATGGACAGTAAAGGCACAAAACCCTAAGACTCTCAGACAGGCTAACGAAATAGCAAAGGAGTTGAGAGATGACTACATAAGAGACAGAAATAGAGATGAGTACCACAACCCTGGAGGACGGGGACGTGGACGAGGACAATATAATAATAGTTATAGATATAATTCAGAACAACAACAATACATAACACAACTAATAACGATGAACAACGAAACAATAATTACAAGAGAGGACGGGACAGGTCAAATGACGATAGTAATAGTAACAGAGGACAACACCAAAAGAGAGGAAGGTTTTCAGGTTCTTCGGACAGAGGACGGAATTATCAAGGATCAACTAGATCTGGAAATGGTACTAATTCTGACAGGAGCCAACAATCTGGCAGTAGTGGACACAACAATATGTTTCACACAGAAGCTAGCAACACTAATCAAACTGAAAATTTTTCAGTAAATGCCTCGGAACCACAGACTATACCGAACAATCAAGATTCGGAAAGGAACTCCTTTATGTCCAGATAAATTCACCATTTGGTAGACAGGTGAGATTCTTGATTGATACGGGATCCACTATATCTATAATTAGCCCCGAATTCGTTCAGAAAGGTACTCAACAATCACTTAGAAACCCAGTACAAATTCGAACAGTACTGAATACACACGATATTCATAATAGAATTACGTATAAGATTTTTAATGAATTTAAACAAGAGGGAGACTTACATTCTTATATTTAAATTTCATCCATTTTTTGACGGAATATTAGAATGGATTTCCTAACGAAAGTAGAGCTAAAATCGATATTGAGGAAGAAAAGTTAGAAACGATAAACGCAACGATTAAGTTATTTAAAAAGGAGAAGAAATCACAATCGTCGACGTTAATACAGGGTCAAACAAAAACCTTGACAGAAATACCAGTGATAAATAAAGAAGGAGATATATACATAAACGAAATATATATACAAGACGGATTGTCCATTACGGAAGGAATTTATAGAGCAAAAAACTACAAGGCAAAAGTCGAAATAATTAACGCATCCGAACAAGATTTGACAATCACAATTAATAAACCAATAGTGCACACCGGTATGACAGTGAAAACTTCTGTGAGTTTTTATTTATAAATGAGATAACTGAAAAGGAGTAAATACAGAAAAAGCAACCAAGTTAAAATTAAGAATAGAACACCTAAATAAAGAAGAAAAATTCGCGGTGATAAAACTATGCAAACAATATAGGAATTATTTTACCAAAAAGGGGACAAATTAACAGTAACAAAGCGGCCAACCATACAATAAAACTAACGGACGAAAACCCAATTTATGTAAGACCCTTTAGATATTCGCTGAAAGAAAATCAAGAAATTCAAAAGACAGATTACAGACCTATTAGACCAGGATATTATAAAAAATAGTTATTCACCATGGAGTGCACCTGTATGGCTAGTGCCTAAAAAGGAAGACGCTTCCGGAGAAAGAAAATGTAGATTAGTTGTAGACTTCAGAAAAAATCAATGAGAAAACTATTAAGGATAAGTATCCCTTACCACTTATCAGTGAGTATTAGATTCTTTAGGCAAAGCTAAATACTTTTCTTCATTAGACTTAAAGAGCGGGTATCACCAGATAAAAATGAACCCGGAAGATATCCCAAAAACAGCGTTCACAGCGGTAGGGGGGCACTATGAGTTTATAAGAATGCCTTCGGACTAACCAATGCCCCAGCCACCTTCCAAAGATCATGAACAAGTTATTAGGCGAAATCATAGGAAAAAGTTGCTTAGTATATATGGACGATATCATCGTTTATTCAGCATCGTTGCAGCAACATATGCAGGATTTAAAAGTTGTGTTCAATAAATTAAAATCAGCTAATCTTAAAATACAACAAGATAAATCAGAGTTTTTAAAGAAAGAGTTAGATTCTTGGGACACATAGTGACACCCGAGGTACAAAACCTAATCCAAAAAAAAATAGGCAATACAAATTTGTCTTACCGACAACTAGGAGACAAATAAAATCATTATAGGCTGTTGATTACTATAGGAAATTTATAAAAGACTTAGCAAAAAATAATAAAACCTTTGACTGTACAACTAAAAAAAAAACAAAGCGGTGGAGATAACCCAAGAATTTAGAGAAGCTTTTCAGTACGCAAAAAACATTACTATGCAACGACCCGATTTTACAATATCCAGATTATGACAAACCGTTCTTACTAACGACAGACGCTAGTAACTACGCACTAGGAGCAGTGTTGTCACAAGGAAAAGTAGGAAATGACAAACCAGTAGCATATGCAAGTCGGACGCTAAATAGGGCTGAAGTTAATTATTCCGCTTCAGAAAAAGAAATGCTAGCCATAGTCTGGGCGGTTAAACAATTTCGACAATACTTATACGGGACAAAGTTTACGATTTATACAGATCACCAGCCCTTAATTATTTAAATAATATAAAAAATAACGCTAAACTAATAAGGTGGAGACTACAGTTAACGGAGTACGAATATGATATCGTTTATAAGAAGCAAATTTAATACTAACGCAGATGCATTAAGTAGAATGCAAGTCGAAACATTTGTAAATGAAAGTGAGTCAGTAGAAGCAGTCAACGGGGATGACCCTGGGATTCAGGAGAAATCGCGAAAATAACGGAAAAACCAATAAACGATTTTAAGATGCAATTAATTTTGAAAATAGGAGAAATTGTAGACAAGATAACTGAAACACCTTTTAAAAACAAAATAAGGATAACATTCGTACAGCCACAATATACGGACGACAATATATTAAAAATACTTAAGGACACCTTAAATCAGGAAGGCTTTGTGCGTTATGACAAGCAACGATATATTCACAGAATATTTATGATATATAAGGATTACTTTAAAAAAAGGGTTGTAAAATCATTCGTGCGAACTGTTCCTCAAAGAGGTGTTAAACCCTGAAGAACAAAATTCCATATTAATACAAGATCACGAAAATAGTAATCACAGGGAATAGATGAGACCATATTGCATGTAGAAGATTGTATTATTTCCCAAGAGTAAAGAGTTGTAACAAAAATAATTAATAATTGTGACATTGTCAGACTATGAAATACGACAGAAACCTCAGAAACTTAATTTCAAGTACCTCAAATACCAGCATTACCGCTACAGATAGTTCACATAGATTTGTATTTTATTAACAGCGGCAATTATGTTAACAATCATAGACAAGTTTTCTAAGTTTGCAGCAGCATACACAATCCAGAATAGAAATACCATTACTATTATTACGGAATTGAAAAATTCGTTTTAAATTATGGATACCTCAACTAATTATTTGTGATCAGGGGCAGAATTTAACTCTAAACTATTCAAAGATTTTTGTAAACAAAATAACATGCAACTTCATTTTACTTCATTCCAGCAGTCTAGTAGTAATTCCACAGTAGAAAGACTACATTCCACTCTGACGGAAACGTACAGAATAATTTACAAAGTAAAAAAGACCATAAAATAAACTGTGACCACGAAAATACTAACCGAAACCTTATAACCTACAACAATGCAATACATTCGGCAACAAATTGACACCATTCGAATTATTTACAGGAAAGACCATGTATTCAATAGAACAGTAGAGTATTCAGATCAACACGATTATTTACAGAAACTTAACGAATTTAAGACAAAATTATACACCCAAGTTCAAACAGAAAATGACAGCAAAGGCCATAGAGAGAAATCAGAAACAGAATGAAACAAGGACAGACCCACTACCACTAACAGCAGAAGATATAGTATTTAGAAAAGAAAATAGAAGAAATAAGATAACGCCAAGATTTTCTAAGCATATAGTTAGAACAGACCACGGAATAACTTTTGAAACGAAAAAAGGACAAAAAGTTCATAAAGAAAAAATAAAAAGAAAATTTAAAGATAGACAAACAGTTCTATAAAAATAAAATAAATAAATAAAGATATAAAATACAAAAAAAAAAAAAAAAAAAAAAAAAAAAAAAAAAAAAAAAAAAAAAACACATCACCCTGTTGCAAGAAGCAAATAGAACACACAACACGATAAGCATTATTAATGTAAATAATAATAATATTTATTACAAAAAACACACACGAACATATATACATATAAGCACTACAATATTAATGTTAATTATAAGTACACTAGCTACACCGCAAGTCGTTCCGTCAAGCATTCCATCTCGCTGGCCGTCACGACATTCTAGGGGGGAGGAGTTACCACTTTCAGTGTTACCCTGCAGACTTCCCGTACTACGCCTATGCATCAACCGGGACTCTGAGCAGCACCAACACACACAACTTACAGAAGTATGCGAGACAGGGACAGAGAGTTACCACTTTCAGTGTTCCCCTGCAGACTTCCCGTACTACGCCTATGCCATCAACCGGGACTATGAGCAGCACCAACACACACAACTTACAGAAGTATGCGAGACAGAGACAGAGCGATCTACTTGCGGAACTATGTAGCAAAACACACACATATATATATAAGAGCTGCCTGTGAGCAGCACAATTATCACTATTAAAAAACATTCGTTTTGTTCACTTCAACCAACGAAGACGTGTTTAATTAGAACAGTTTAAACATTCCATAACCAATACTACTAGGAAACATAGTTACCCTAACCCACGACTGGTAACTCGCGCGCGCCTCTGTCGGTTTTATAATCTCAACTGACTTGCAAATTTGGGCTAGGCGCGTAGGTGGGCTTTTCGATAGCTCAAAGCACGGCGGATGGTCGATATGCTAGCTATTTTCTTGCCAGCTCGTTATCGATACTTCGCGCCTTTTTTGGCGGGCTTATCGGCTATTATTTTGCCGCCAGTCTATCGCCTATCGGGCAGAAATACTAGAATTGTTCGAGTTAGTATTTTTGGGATTCCAGTATTTCTCCCGTAGTTACTCGCGTTTGTCAGTGTAATGGCATATAGGGAAAAGGGTCTCACTTCTCCAAGCGGAAACGAAGCAGAAAAATTGCGTGCTATTTCCTATTGTAATATTTCTGTTTCTGCTTTTAGTGGTGCTGGAAGCGTCGATGCTGCGGAGATGCCGGTATGCAGCAGCACGCACAACTTTTGTGGAGAAAAAAGTGTGCCGCAGTCCGCGTCGTCTATAGGCTTAGGTTTGTCTGAGTGTATGCGTGAGTACAGTCTGGCTGATGTTCCAATTTGAGCCGAGTCTAATGGTTGTTTCTTTTAAACATTTGCAGGTCCATTTCAACTTGACAGGAAATTGCCATTCAGCGACTGCAGATAAACATTCGCTGTTGCTGCCGCCACTGTTGCTGCCGTTGATTTCTGCGCCTACGCCCCGCCAACTCGCATAACTGAGGACCGTCGCCAGTGCCGCCTCTTGCATCCATGGTCCGCTGCCGTTGCTGCTATCCTGGCACAGATCAGGTGTGCATTACAGGGCCGATTCCATCTTGAGACCGTCCATATGGCAGATCATCGTCGTCATCTCCATCGCGCTAGCTCCTGTTACTGGCCAGGGTCCAGGCGAGAAGTACGGAATTCGGAAAGTGCCAATTGGATTTTGCGGTGAGATCTTTTCCTGCTACTGCTGCCGCAGTTGTTGTTGTTGCTGCTGTTGGTGAGTGTGTCGCCGCCTAGTGCAGTTCGATATAATCCATGCTTCTTTTTTCCAGGGTGAAAGCAGCCGCCGATTTAAGTATATGGAGATCAGCCTAGGGTCAAACCATGAGTCGAGTCGTAGGATGCATGCTATTTGGCTACTGTGGCAATGAAATCTTCCTGCTGCTGCCGCTGCCGCTGTTGTGTCGAGAGTTGCATGCGCCGTTGCTTTGGGAGCATGCGGCAAATGCTGTTCCAATCGCTATTCTGAGCTGCATGTTATCAGAAAGTTGCCGGGCTTCTGTTGTTGCTGTTTCTGGTCTTGCTGCTGCTGTTGCCGCTGCCATGGTAAGCTAAGGCTGTTGTTGGTCTCATGCTCATTCTAATGTTTTCTTCTTTCAGGGAGGAGCGCTGGTGAGGCGCCAGTTGCCAGTCCCGCGTCTTCAAAAGGAAAAAAGCCGGTTTGCCAGGAGCGCTGACACTGCTACCGCTGCCTTTGCTGCCCCCATCTGCTGCTACTGGGGCGAGAAAACCCAACATGCTGCTCCGTCCATCAGATTTCCGACGCCTCGCCGCTGCATAAGCATCCGCTGGCGGCTACTCTAGTTCTCGGCGCTCCAGTATCCTAACTCAGGACTTCCTGAGTCTGTCCTGTCGTCTGTCCCGTCAGCCCTGATGCGCTCATCTCATCAGTGGCGGGAGGGAGAGCATGCGCCGCTGTCCAGCGTCATCTACAGGAATACGCCGGTTGTCCAGGAAAGCGATTTAATACACTAGCTGAAGGGGAAAAAACTAGTCCATGCTTCTTTCTTTCTTCCAGGGCAAATCGCCCTGGTTCTTGGCTTGGTGCAACAGGATGACAGGTGATCGCCAGCGCATTTCATGCATCTTGGTGGCCTCATACATGAGTTTTTGGCATGCCTGTAGCCCTGGCATCTGTAGCACTGGACCGGCTCCCGTTGCCCACCAATTTGTTTAAGTGAGATAATTTGTCATGACTGCCGTCCTTGGCCATGACGATCTCCACTTCAAACATGCGCATGGGGCCACCTGTAGCCGGGTTCGTCATATTTCTGACGAAGCGCGCTGTGAATCCGAGCGTCAGCAACTCCTTGACAATCCACGAGCATGGAGTGGAGTGGTGGAGATGTCTGATTACTACTCGGAAGCCCCTCTCGGACTTTGGCTGGTTGGTGAATAGGGGAAAGCCGTTTGCTATAAGGACATCTTTGATTTTGTGGTAGGCGGTCATGTCCTTGGCCTGGATCCTGACCCCGTTCCCTTCAATTGCCCTGGTAGTGTAGCTGGAGACTCCTGCTGTATAGTTTAGCTTTTCCAGGAGCGGGACAATTTCTTTGACGTCGTCGACGAGTATGGGTGGTGCTCTGCAGCTTAGTGGCACAAGTTTCCAAGGTGGCAGCTCAGAATCTGTATTTTGAGGGGGTGGCGACGTTGCGCTGCGTGCAGGAGCATTGGTGCTGCAGGGTAACGGCTGGTGTGTGTGTCGATTCCTGGTTTTGGATTCCTCATATACAGATTTGGCTGCCTTGCTTTGGAAAACGGGTGTGGTGAGGGGTGGAAAAATGCTGGGAGATTTGAAATTGGTGGTCACGCATAATCGTTTATTTGGCGTCTTGAAACTGGAGCAGTCCAAGTCGTCATTTGTCCTCTTGGTCGGAGTTTTCGTTAGAGGAGCCGGAACTGTGGGTGCCACAAAGATTGGACCAGTTCCAGCAACCATTTCCGAGAAACTCATGAGCTGCTCGTCTGGGCTCCTGGACGGTGAGTTGAATAAGTCCCGTTTGGCAGCAGGCCGACTAAGGGTGTGGGCTGTTGTTGAGTTCCCCACAGTGGGCATGGCGCTATTGTTGGGTTTTAATTTTAAATCACCCTGAGCATCAGGGCGTAAAGAAGCATTCCTTTAAAGAGGGGAAATGCTTCTTTTCCCAGTATTTACGGAGCGATTGGTTGGATTCTTGCTTAAACTAAGTTTAGAAGCAACCGGCTTGTGGTTAAAAATTGACCAAAAAGCTTTGACAGTTGTACTAGGTCTTTCCTCCTGCTTGCTTTCGTTAATTTGTTTAAGTGGTGGAGCAATTTCCCCACTGTCAATATCATTGGCTTTGTTGAGTTGAGTTTCTGAATTGGCAAGCGCGGGAGATCTAGATCAGCTTTCTAAATTTGTTTCGGTGGCTTTATTTATTTGCGTGTGTATATAAGAAGGAGGGGAAGAAGCATTAGGTCCGATTTTGGTGGATGAGCTGGGATTTTTCTCTGCGCTGTCGGTGTGTGGGAGAGAGGGGAAATTTCCCATAGCGTCGCTCGGTTTGGCGCCTCTTAATTCTGTGTCCGTATTAGTGGCTGCGGCTGCATTAGTGCAGGTCGCTGTGGTGGATAAAAACTCTCTTTGAGTAGCGTCGGTGTTTGTAAGTGCGGCTGTATTTGTTTGAGTCGTTGTGGGGAGTGAATTTCCCTTGTGTATTTGTGAAGAGAATGGAGGAGAAGAAGGCGATTTCCCCTTCGAGATGCTGCTTTTGGCGCCAACATTGACTTATTTTTATATTTTCAGCGCCTGTTGGCGCTGATTTTGTTTTTAAAATATATAGTTACAATTTATGGCATTTTACAGTTTTGGATCGGCGGCAATTGTGCGCGCCATGGTTATAAGAGTTATTTAAAAAATTCAATTTCGAAGAAAATTTTGATTTGCTTGGCAGCAGTTATACGCGCCATGATTTGAATTGGAATCTACGATTTAGGATTTTACGTTAAGTTAGCCTTAGCTTATGGTAGTTACAATTTTTATAGGTAGTAGTAGTTTTGGTAGTAGTTTTAAGTTATAGTAAGAAGAAAATTTGTAGTATTATGGGGAAAGATTTTGAGTGGATGTATATTCTAAAACTGAATTGTTGTGGCATAGGATTCCAGCGATGAGACTCTAGCTGATGGCGGCGACGACGAGCAGTTGCTATCATCCGAGGAGATAGATAGCACTGTTGCCCATCCTTCACTTTGGTCTCCATTATGTCCGTCCATTTTCTATGTTGCGTTCCGTCTTGTTCACTTTGGGTAGCTGTTGCACTGGCGCCTCTGCCGGATTTTTAATCACCACCGACGCGCCTTTCTGGTCGGGAAGCCTAGGCGGGCTATTGGACTTCGATAATCGGAGGGAAAAAAGCACGGCTAGTAATCGGTGTTCTATCGATTTTCCCGCCAGAATTGTTACCGATATCTCGCTTCGCGTTGGCCGATGTTATTGGTCATTATCAGTAGCTGGTCTCACTATTCCTGGGCTTCGATAAATCGGAGGTAAAAGGCAACATAGCTGGTAATCGATGTTCTGGCATTTTTCCCGCCAGAAACGTTATCGATATCCTGCTTCGCATTAGCCGGTATTCCTGGTCATTCTCGGTAGCTGGTCTCACTACTACTAGGAAAAAGGAAAAAGTTATCATATGTTAGCTTTGTTGTAAATTGTGATGTAGTTTTCCCCTTTTTGGTGCCGCAAAATAAAATATTATTATTGCTTTCAGCGTCGCTGCCCATCGCACCACCGCGGAGATGCCATCGTGTACCAGGCATCGGCCAATCTGGCCCGTCAGGCCTGATGCAAGCGTCCAGTCTGTGGCGGGTGGAAAATGCGCCGCAGTCCAGCGTCGTCTGCAGGCAACGCTCCGGTTTGCCAGGAATGCAGTTTCATTCAAATCTGAAGGGAAAAAGACTGATCCAGATTTCTTTCTTCCAGATTTGAAGCGCCGGTGATTGTTATCCAGGATGATTGTCCAGTGGTCAGGTAAGGAGTCGGAAAAGCAATGATCAGCAGGCTCGCCATAATACTCAGACGTCCGGAAAGAAGGATTTGTCCGCAGGATAATCGACGTCTCATACATCGTACGGCAAGCCGATTGGCAAGGAATGCGACTGCGGCAGAAACATTCCCTGCTACTGCTGTCGCTGCCGCCCCTGCTGTTGTTGCTTATGGTGGTGACTGCGTCGCCGCCGCTGTTGCTGCTGGTGGTGACTGCGTCGCTGCTGTTGTTGTTGCTGGTGGTGACTGCGTCGCTGCTGTTGCTGCTGATGGTGGTGGCTGCGTCGCTGCTGTTGCCGCTGCTGGTGGCAACCGCGTCGCTGCTGTTGTTGCTGCTGGTGGTGACTGCGTCGCTGATGGTGGTGAGTGCGTCGCTGCTGTTGTTGCTGTTGGTGGTGACTGCGTCGCTGCAGTTGCTGCTGATTTTTTTTTTTTTTTTTTTTATATATTTTCAACGTCAAATGACGCTGACCTTTTATTGTCCTCTGATTTTTGCTTAAAAATATATAGTGACAATTTGTGGCAAATTACATTTTCTGATTTTTTGGCTGTAGATATGCGTGCCATAGTTAAAATAAAAATTTATGATTAAAATTTGCGGGAGACATTTTTGAAATTACTTGGCGGCAGTTTTGCGCGCCATGGTTCTAGTGTGGAATTTAGATTTGAAA
The DNA here is from genome assembly GCF_004382145.1 of Drosophila mauritiana. NCBI lineage: Eukaryota > Metazoa > Arthropoda > Insecta > Diptera > Drosophilidae > Drosophila > Drosophila mauritiana. The sequence goes on from NW_022881447.1 coordinate 99,509, forward strand.
ATTACGTTACTTAGGAAATAGCTTATGGAATAGGAGAAAATAGTTATGGTAAGTAATTTAAAATATTGCTTAATGATGATTTGGAATCCAGCTGATGACGGCGAGGATGAGCAGTTGCTATCGTCCGATGAGATGGATAAAACCGATGCCCATCCTCCGCTTTGGTTCACGTTCTGGCCGTCCATTAGTTGTTGTTGTTGCTGCTGGCTTCACTTTTGGTTACTGTTGCGCGCGCGCCTCTGTCGGTTTTATAATCTCAACTGACTTGCAAATTTGGGCTAGGCGCGTAGGTGGGCTTTTCGCTCAAAGGCACGGCGGATGGTCGATATGCTAGTTATTTTCTTGCCAGCTCGTTATCGATACTTCGCGCCTTTTTTGGCGGGCTTATCGGCTATTATTTTGCCGCCAGTCTATCGCCTATCGGGCAGAAATACTAGAATTGTTCGAGTTAGTATTTTTGGGATTCCAGTATTTCTTCCGTAGTTACTCGCGTTTGTCAGTGTAATGGCATATAGGAAAAGGGTCTCACTTTTCCAAGCGGAAACGAAGCAGAAAAATTGCGTGCTATTTCCTATTGTAATGTTTCTGTTTCTGCTTTTAGTGGTGCTGGAAGCGTCGATGCTGCGGAGATGCCGGTATGCAGCAAGCATCAGCCGGCGTGGCCTGTCAACTTTGGTGCACGCACAACTTTTGTGGAGAAAAAAGTGTGCCGCAGTCCGCGTCGTCTATAGGCTTAGGTTTGTCTGAGTGTATGCGTGAGTACAGTCTGGCTGATGTTCCAATTTGAGCCGAGTCTAATGGTTGTTTCTTTTAAACATTTGCAGGTCCATTTCAACTTGACAGGAAATTGCCATTCAGCGACTGCAGATAAACATTCGCTGTTGCTGCCGCCACTGTTGCTGCCGTTGATTTCTGCGCCTACGCCCCGCCAACTCGCATAACTGAGGACCGTCGCCAGTGCCGCCTCTTGCATCCATGGTCCGCTGCCGTTGCTGCTATCCTGGCACAGATCAGGTGTGCATTACAGGGCCGATTCCATCTTGAGACCGTCCATATGGCAGATCATCGTCGTCATCTCCATCGCGCTAGCTCCTGTTACTGGCCAGGGGCCAGGCGAGAAGTACGAAATTCGGAAAGTGCCAATTGGATTTTGCGGTGAGATCTTTTCCTGCTACTGCTGCCGCAGTTGTTTTTGTTGCTGCTGTTGGTGAGTGTGTCGCCGCCTAGTGCAGTTCGATATAATCCATGCTTCTTTTTTCCAGGGTGAAAGCAGCTGCCGATTTAAGTATGACGGAGCGTAGATTTAATCCAAATTGTGAAGCGAGTCCCTGTAAGTTTCCTCTTTTTGATTCTTACCGCTGCGTGTGTGTGCTTTTCCTCGTTCTCTTCTCGATAGCCACGCACGGCCACTCTACTATCAGGGCCACACTCGATCTCAATGTTATTGAAATCTCACAATTGATTACAACTCGTCCTATCGATAAGTCTCGTGAACAGTTGACCATCGATAGGGCGCCTATTTCAAAATATCATTCCCTTCTCCGACACGGCCATTCTGATAAATTACACGCCCTCGTGTATGAGCTACCCTCTGCAATAATCAACCTTCAACCTTCAGTTGTACTTTTAATGTGACAATCCTATTCATTAACAACTTTGAATTTGTTAACTTAATCTTTAACATTCATTATTCATTTCTTAGAATTCTTCAATTTCTTGACTATTTCGTTCATTTAAGCAATTTCTTTTCAAATCAAAATTTTATTAATTTTCCTTCTTTCATCTCGTCTTTACTTATTCTATTTTCTCATTTTCTTTTCTCATTTTCGTCTCTTATTTTCTTCTCTCATTTTCTTTTCTCATTTTCGTCTCTTATTTTCTTCTCTCATTTTCTTTTCTCATTTTCTAACAACATTATCATTTTACCACTCAGGGTCAGGTACCGCCAAGTAGCCATCGATAAACTGTGTACTTCCATACACCTTCCGCCTACTGTCTCTTTCAACAGTTTCCATACCATTTCTTTCAACAACTTCTCTTACTGTCTCTTTCAACAGTTTACATATCATCTCTTTCATCAACATCACTACTGTCTCTTTCAACCGTTTACATTTCATCTCTTTCATCAACATCACTACTGTCTCTTTCAACAGTTTCACCTGGCGGGCTAACATCGATCTCCATCGAGCTCGCTTGGCACCTGCCCATCTGGCAATCTTCTTAATCTCTCATGCGCATACTTATACCGCCTATTACTTTTCAAACTCTTTAAAGTATATCTGTCTTTATCCAATACCTCAATAATCTCAAATGGTCCTCTATATTTAGCATCTAACTTAGTCTGGTTTCTCTCACTATTATTTAGCAACACAAAATCTCCAACACTGAATTTTACTATCTTAGCTCTGCCTTTATCAAATCTTTCCTTCTCATACTTTCCTGATCTTTCTATATTCTCTAAAGCTTGGGTTCTTATCTTAGTCAGATCTATTTCAGTTTCTGGTTCATGAATGGGAACAAGGCCTAAAGGTCGAGCAACCTTTCCCATTAATAATTCTAATGGACTCGCTTTTGTTATCTTATTAGCAGTACAATTAATAGCTAAGTGCACGTCACCCAATGCCTCTTGCCACGATCGAGAACTCATTTCAACAGCTGTTAATAAATTTTTCAAGGTACTCATAACTCTCTCAACCTGGCCATTACCTCGGCTTGCTCCTGTTGCTATCAAATGTAATTTTATCTTTTGTGAAGAGCAAAATTCAACGAACAGCACCTGTAAAACTTCTTCCCTGATCAGCCACAATACGAATAGGGACTCCGAACAACGAAATTGCTGATTTTAACGCCATTACACAGCTTTCTGCACTTAATGTGAACGTGTGGTAGAGATAAACACACTTGGTAAATGCATCTATCTGTACAATAACATATTCTTTACGATCGCTTTTACCACTAAGCTTGCTTGATATGTCTATGTGAACAGTATACCACGGAATGTTTACTTTGGGAATAGGATGTAATTCCATTTGTAATTTTCCAGAAGATGATTTGGACACTCGGCAGGTTATACAATTTTCAACAAATCTTCGAACGTATTTGGCCATGCCCTCAAACCAATAGTAATCGTAAACCTTGTCAAGTGTTTTCTCCCAGCCCATATGCATTATGGATTCATGTACTTGGTTAATAACTGACCATCTAAATCCACGAGGCACCACTGGCAAACATAGGGTCTTGCCATTTCTTTGTATGATTCTATACAAAACTCCAGCTCTCAAATCATATGTCTTAGCCAAATCGAATGGACATTCATCATTGTTCAGCTTGGCAACGATTTCTACGATATCTTGATCTTTCTGTTGCTCTGCACAAATCCAATCCTCAGATACTTCAGTTAAGTCGATTCGCTTTTCAACAACTTTCGCATATTCAGGGGAATTTTCCGGAGGAAGTGGATTTCTGGAAAAGAAATCAGCATGAGCCATACGCTTGCCTTCTCTATACTGTATGTCAAAATCGAATGTCTGTAAATAAGCCCACCAGCGATAGACTCTAGGCAACAACTCAATCTTATTTCGTGATGATTTTAAAGAATTACAATCAGTGAACATTACAAACTTTCTGCCATGTAAGTAGTGCCGGAAATGCTTGACTGCATTTACCACCGCAAGAGTTTCCAACTCATACGAAGTATATTTAGATTCGCATACACTTGTTGTCTTACTGTAGTATTCCACTACATACGGTTTATTTTCAATTCTGTGCAAGAGTATAGCACCATATCCGATTGCACTCGCATCGGTGTGTAACTCTATTGGATATTGCGGGTCAAAGATAATCAAAACTGGTTTATTAGTAAGAATGTGAATAGTTTTTCTACGAATTTCCTCATGTTCTATATTCCACTCAAATTTATTTTTCTCTGAGGTGAGAAAATATAAAGGCTTCATTAGCTGTGAAAATCCTGGAACAAACTGACGAAAGTACGATGCTAACCCAATGAACTGTCTCAATGTTGTCACTGACCTAGGAGGTGGCAAGGCATTCAACTTTGCGAGTATTTGGACTAATCTCACCTGCTCGTACTTCGAATCCTAAATATTGGACAGAAGTCCTCAGAAAGAAGCATTTTTCAACATTGAACGAAAATCCTGCCTTTGATAAAATATCCAAAACAATCTTTAACCTTTCGAGTGCCGTTTCCTTGGTTGGAGCTGCAATCATTATGTCGTCCATATACACAATGACATACGAATAAGCGACCTCGCCTAATGCCTTTATAATTGCTCTTTGAAAGACTGATGGCGCATTCTTAAGTCCAAATGGCATCGACAGGAACTCATATTGGCCGTCAGGGGTGACAAATGCCGTGTACTCGACAGAGTTCGGATGCATAGGAACCTGATAATAGCCACTTGCCATGTCCAAGCAGGTAAAGAACTTTGCACCACGCAACCTGGCTATCTGATCAGATATTAAAGGCAACGGAAACTTGTCAGCTACTGTATTCGAATTCAATTCTCTATAATCCACACAAAGCCTAGCTGATCCATTCTTCTTCTTCACCAATAGAACAGGGCTCGCAAAAGGGGAGCTACTCGGTCTGATAACTTTGCAATCTAATAATTCTTGAACTTTGTTTCGAACCACATCTCTCTCACTGGGGCTCAATCTATATGATCTTCTCTGTACCGTTTTTGTCTCATCAATCAATCGAATTTTCATTTCTCCCGAATTTACGCGAGTCTGAGGCGTCCCCTGTATAAAAGAATCTGAGTAGGATTTCAACAATGTTGTTATTTCATTTTTGTTTTCACCGCATACATTGTTTTCTATTATTTCGAATGAGTTTTCTATGAACTTAAAGCACGAATTAACAGTTTTTGTTTCATTCTTAATTATTTCTACTCCTTTACAAGACACTACAGCAGCATATCCCTGAGCTAATACTTCTCGTCCTAGTACGATATTATTTGACATACAATCATCTGGTACTACATGAAATATTACATTTAAACTGTTTCCATTAATGAGAATATTGTTATCGATTTGAATTGTACTGCAAACATTTGCATTTCCAATACCTTTCAGGCTTACTACGTTATTTATTATTTTACCGCTTATGTTTTTAGCAAAACTCTCTTTAATCAAAGAGCACTCTGCTCCAGAGTCAAAGATAATTGGAAAGTTCTCACCTCGTAGCAGCATACTTGTCTTTGGTTCATCCACCACGCACAGCTCAGCTCTCTTCTCGGTATCCAAGCCCTTCCATTTGCAAACGAGTGACGTCACCATACGACTAGCATATATGGCAAGGCATTCACTGTTGCCTGGGCGACTGTTCAGTAACTGTAAAAACATGGCGGCTGGCGTCTCTGCATTTGCATAGCGTTGTTGGAATAACTGCTTAAATTCCAACCATGTCACACCAGCATATCACACTTCTGACAGCCATTGGTACGCACTTCCTTCCAGCGATTTTGTTAAGGCCAATATTAATGCACTGCCTTCCAGAGGTTTTTCAGCCACAATAATATCAACCGTAGAGCACCATTGAGTAGCGTCGGCGCCTGGAATGTCGGCGTTAAACTTTGGCAATGTGACGACGCCATTTTGTGCCGGTTCTCGCACAGACGCTTGCAGTGTTTTTGCCAATTCCAAGAAACTTTGGTTTTGGTGCTCCATCAAGATGCGCAGTTGGTCCTCCATGGTGTGCAGACGAAGGCACAATCCCACTTCTGATGACGGAGCGTAGATTTAATCCAAATTGTGAAGCGAGTCCCTGAAGTTTTCCTCTTTTTGATTCTTGCCGCTGCGTGTGTGTGCTTTTCCTCGTTCTCTTCTCGATAGCCACGCACGGCCACACTACTATCAGGGACACACTCGATCTCAATGTTATTGAAATCTCACAATCGATTACAACTCGTCCTATCGATAAGTCTCGTGAACAGTTGACCATCGATAGGGCGCCTATTTCAAAATATCCCTTCTCCGACAAGTATATGGAGATCAGCCTAGGGTCAAACCATGAGACGAGTCGTAGGATGCATGCTATTTGGCTACTGTGGCAATGAAATCTTCCTGCTGCTGCAGGAATGTGTCGCCGCCTTATGGATCTCTGCCGTCCTTGGCCATGACGATCTCCACTTCAAACATGCGCATGGGGCCACCTGTAGCCGGGTTCGTCATATTTCTGACGAAGCGCGCTGTGAATCCGAGCGTCAGCAACTCCTTGACAATCCACGAGCATGGAGTGGAGTGGTGGAGATGTCTGATTACTACTCGGAAGCCCCTCTCGGACTTTGGCTGGTTGGTGAATAGGGGAAAGCCGTTTGCTATAAGGACATCTTTGATTTTGTGGTAGGCGGTCATGTCCCTGGTCTCGATCCTGACCCCGTTCCCTTCAATTGCCCTGTAGTGTAGCTGGAGACTCCTGCTGTATAGTTTAGCTTTTCCAGGAGCGGGACAATTTCTTTGACGTCGTCGACGAGTATGGGTGGTGCTCTGCAGCTTAGTGGCACAAGTTTCCAAGGTGGCAGCTCAGAATCTGTATTTTGAGGGGGTGGCGACGTTGCGCTGCGTGCAGGAGCATTGGTGCTGCAGGGTAACGGCTGGTGTGTCGATTCCTGGTTTTGGATTCCTATATACAGATTTGGATGCCTTGCTTTGGAAAACGGGTGTGGTGAGGGGTGGAAAAATGCTGGGAGATTTGAAATTGCTGGTCACGCATAATCGTTTATTTGGCGTCTTGAAACTGGAGCAGTCCATGTCGTCATTTGTCCTCTTGGCCGGAGTTTTCGTTAGAGGAGCCGGAACTGTGGGTGCCACCAAGATTGGACCAGTTCCAGCAACCATTTCCGAGAAACTCATGAGCTGCTCGTCTGGGCTCCTGGACGGTGATTTGAATAAGTCCCGTTTGGCAGCAGGCCGACTAAGGGCGTAAAGAAGCATTCCTTTGATGAAGGGAAATGCTTCTTTTCCCAGTATTTACGGAGCGATTGGTTGGATTCTTGCTTAAACTAAGTTTAGAAGCAAACGGCTTGTGGTTAAAAATTGACCAAAAAGCTTTGACAGTTGTACTAGGTCGTTCCTGCTGCTTGCTTTCGTTAATTTGTTTAAGTGGTGGAGCAATTTCCCCACTGTCAATATCATTGACTTTGTTGAGTTGAGTTTCTGAATTGGCAAGCGCGGGAGATCTAGATCAGCTTTCTAAATTTGTTTCGGTGGCTTTATTTATTTGCGTGTGTGTATAAGAAGGAGGGGAGGAAGCATTAGGTCCGATTTTGGTGGATGAGCTGGGATTTTTCTCTGCGCTGTCGGTGTGTGGGAGAGAGGGGAAATTTCCCATAGCGTCGCTCGGTTTGGCGCCTCTTAATTCTGTGTCCGTATTAGTGGCTGCGGCTGCATTAGTGCAGGTCGCTGTGGTGGATAAAAACTCTCTTTGAGTAGCGTCGGTGTTTGTAAGTGCGGCTGTATTTGTTTGAGTCGTTGTGGGGAGTGAATTTCCCTTGTGTATTTGTGTAGAGAATGGATGAGAAGAAGGCGATTTCCCCTTCGAGATGCTGCTTTTGGCGCCAACATTGACTTATTTTTATATTTTCAGCGCCTGTTGGTGCTGTCATTTTATTGTACTCTGATTTTGTTTTTAAAATATATAGTTACAATTTATGGCATTTTAAAGTTTTGGATCGGCGGCAATTGTGCGCGCCATGGTTATAAGAGTTATTTAAAAAATTCAATTTCGAGGAAAATTTTGATAAGCTTGGCAGCAGTTATACGCGCCATGATTTGAATTGGAATCTACGATTTAGGATTTTACGTTAAGTTAGCCTTAGCTTATGGTAGTTACAATTTTTATAGGTAGTAGCAGTTTTGGTAGTAGTTTTAAGTTATAGTAAGAAGAAAATTTGTAGTATTATGGGGAAAGATTTTGAGTGGATGTACATTCTAAAACTGAATTGTTGTGGCATAGGATTCCAGCGATGAGACTCTAGCTGATGGCGGCGACGACGAGCACTTGCTATCATCCGAGGAGATAGATAGCACTGTTGCCCATCCTTCACTTTGGTCTCCATTATGTCCGTCCATTTTCTATGTTGCGTTCCGTCTTGTTCAGTTTGGGTAGCTGTTGCACTGGCGCCACTGCCGGATTTTTAATCACCACTGACGCGCCTTTCTGGTCGGGAAGCCTAGGCGGGCTTTTGGACTTCGATAATCGGAGGGAAAAAAGCACGGCTAGTAATCGGTGTTCTATCGATTTTCCCGCCAGAATTGTTACCGATATCTCGCTTCGCGTTGGCCGATGTTATTGGTCATTATCAGTAGCTGGTCTCACTATTCCTGGGCTTCGATAAATCGGAGGTAAAAGGCAACATAGCTGGTAATCGATGTTCTGGCATTTTTCCCGCCAGAAACGTTACCGATATCTTGCTTCGTGTACCAGGCATCGGCCAATCTGGCCCGTCAGGCCTGATGCAAGCGTCCAGTCTGTGGCGGGTGGAAAATGCGCCGCAGTCCAGCGTCGTCTGCAGGAAACGCACCGGTTTGCCAGGAATGCAGTTTCATTCAAATCTGAAGGGAAAAAGACTGATCCAGATTTCTTTCTTCCAGATTTTAAGCGTCGGTGATTGTTATCCAGGAGATGATTGTCCAGTGGTCAGGTAAGGAGTCGGAAAAGCAATGATCAGCAGACTCGCCATAATACTCAGAAAGAAGGATTTGTCCGCAGGATAATCGACGTCTCATACATCGTACGGCAAGCCGATTGGCAAGGAATGCGACTGCGGCAGAAACATTCCCTGCTACTGCTGTCGCTGCCGCCCCTGCTGTTGTTGCTTATGGTGGTGACTGCGTCGCCGCCGCTGTTGCTGCTGGTGGTGACTGCGTCGCTGCTGTTGTTGTTGCTGGTGGTGACTGCGTCGCTGCTGTTGCTGCTGATGGTGGTGGCTGCGTCGCTGCTGTTGCCGCTGCTGGTGGCGACCGCGTCGCTGCTGTTGTTGCTGCTGGTGGTAACTGCGTCGCTGATGGTGGTGAGTGCGTCGCTGCTGTTGCTGCTGATGGTGGTGGCTGCGTCGCTGCTGTTGCCGCTGCTGGTGGCGTCCGCGTCGCTGCTGTTGTTGCTGCTGGTGGTGACTGCGTCGCTGATGGTGGTGAGTGCGTCGCTGCTGTTGCTGCTGATGGTGGTGACTGCGTCGCCGCTGTTGCTGCTGCCGGTGGCGGCTGCGTCGTTACTGTTGTTGCTGTTGGTGGTGACTGCGTCGCTGCAGTTGCTGCTGATTTTTTTTTTTTTTTTTTATATATTTTCAACGTCAAATGACGCTGACCTTTTATTGTCCTCTGATTTTTGCTTAAAAATATATAGTGACAATTTGTGGCAAATTAAATTTTCGGATTTTTTTGGCTGTAGATATGCGTGCCATAGTTAAAGTAAAAATTTATGATTAAAATTTGCGGGAGACATTTTTGAAATTACTTGGCGGCAGTTTTGCGCGCCATGGTTCTAGTGTGGAATTTAGATTTGAAAATTACGTTACTTAGGAAATAGCTTATGGAATAGGAGAAAATAGTTATGGTAAGTAATTTAAAATATAGCTTAACGATGATTTGGAATCCAGCGATGAGACTATAGCTGATGACGGCGAGGATGAGCAGTTGCTATCGTCCGATGAGATGGATAAAACCGATGCCCATCCTCCGCTTTGGTTCACGTTCTGGCCGTCCATTAGTTGTTGTTGTTGCTGCTGGCTTCACTTTTGGTTACTGTTGCGCGCGCGCCTCTGTCGGTTTTATAATCTCAACTGACTTGCAAATTTGGGCTAGGCGCGTAGGTGGGCTTTTCGATAGCTCAAAGGCACGGCGGATGGTCGATATGCTAGCTATTTTCTTGCCAGCTCGTTATCGAAACTTCGCGCCTTTTTTGGCGGGCTTATCGGCTATTATTTTGCCGCCAGTCTATCGCCTATCGGGCAGAAATACTAGAATTGTTCGAGTTAGTATTTTTGGGATTCCAGTATTTCTCCGTAGTTACTCGCGTTTGTCAGTGTAATGGCATATAGGGAAAAGGGTCTCACTTCTCCAAGCGGAAACGAAGCAGAAAAATTGCGTGCTATTTCCTATTGTAATATTTCTGTTTCTGCTTTTAGTGGTGCTGGAAGAGTCGATGCTGCGGAGATGCCGGTATGCAGCAAGCATCAGCCGGCGTGGCCGCAGTCCGCGTCGTCTATAGGCTTAGGTTTGTCTGAGTGTATGCGTGAGTACAGTCTGGCTGATGTTCCAATTTGAGCCGAGTCTAATGGTTGTTTCTTTTAAACATTTGCAGGTCCATTTCAACTTGACAGGAAATTGCCATTCAGCGACATTCGCTGTTGCTGCCGCCACTGTTGCTGCCGTTGATTTCTGCGCCTACACCCCGCCAACTCGCATAACTGAGGACAGTCGCCAGTGCCGCCTCTTGCATCCATGGTCCGCTGCCGTTGCTGCTATCCTGGCACAGATCAGGTGTGCATTACAGGGCCGATTCCATCTTGAGACCGTCCATATGGCAGATCATCGTCGTCATCTCCATCGCGCTAGCTCCTGTTACTGGCCAGGGGCCAGGCGAGAAGTACGAAATTCGGAAAGTGCCAATTGGATTTTGCGGTGAGATCTTTTCCTGCTACTGCTGCCGCAGTTGTTGTTGTTGCTGCTGTTGGTGAGTGTGTCGCCGCCTAGTGCAGTTCGATATAATCCATGCTTCTTTTTTCCAGGGTGAAAGCAGCTGCTGATTTAAGTATGACGTAGCGTAGATTTAATCCAAATTGTGAAGCGACACACTACTATCAGGGCCACACTCGATCTCAATGTTATTGAAATCTCACAATCGATTACAACTCGTCCTATCGATAAGTCTCGTGAACAGTTGACCATCGATAGGGCGCCTATTTTAAAATATCATTCCCTTCTCCGACACGGCCATTCTGATAAATTACACGCCCTCGTGTATGAGCTACCCTCTGCAATAATCAACCTTCAACCTTCAGTTGTACTTTTAATGTGACAATCCTATTCATTAACAACTTTGAATTTTTTATCTTAATCTTTAACATTAATTATTCATTTCTTAGAATTCTTCAATTTCTTGACTATTTCGTTCATTTAAGCAATTTCTTTTCAAATCAAAATTTTATTAATTTTCCTTCTTTCATCTCGTCTTTACTTATTCTATTTTCTCATTTTCGTCTCTTATTTTCTTCTCTCATTTTCTTTTCTCATTTTCGTCTCTTATTTCTTCTCTCATTTTCTTTTCTCATTTTCTAACAACATTATCATTTTACCACTCAGGGTCAGGTACCGCCACGTAGCTATCGATAAACTGTGTACTTCCATAAACCTTCCGCCTACTGTCTCTTTCAACAGTTTCCATACCATTTCTTTCAACAACTTCTCTTACTGTCTCTTTCAACAGTTTACATATCATCTCTTTCATCAACATCACTACTGTCTCTTTCAACAGTTTACATTTCATCTCTTTCATCAACATCACTACTGTCTCTTTCAACAGTTTCACCTGGCGGGCTAACATCGATCTCCAGCTCGCTTGGCACCTGCCCATCTCGCAATCTTCTTAATCTCTCATGCGCATACTTATACCGCCTATTACTTTTCAAATCTTTAAAGTATATCTGTCATTATCCAATACCTCAATAATCTCAAATGGTCCTCTATATTTAGCATCTAACTTAGTCTGGTTCTCTCACTATTATTTAGCAACACAAAATCTCCAACACTGAATTTACTATCTTAGCTCTGCCTTTATCAAATCTTTCTTCTCATACTTTCCTGATCTTTCTATATTCTCTAAAGCTTGGGTTCTTATCTTAGTCAGATCTATTTCAGTTTCTGGTTCATGAATGGGAACAAGGCCTAAAGGTCGAGCAACCTTTCCCATTAATAATAATAATGGACTCGCTTTTGTTATCTTATTAGCAGTACAATTAATAGCTAATTGCACGTCACCCATGCCTCTTGCCACGATCGAGAACTCATTTCAACAGCTGTTAATAAATTTTTTCAAGGTACTCATAACTCTCTCAACCTGGCCATTACCTCGGCTTGCTCCTGTGCTATCAAATGTAATTTTATCTTTTGTGAAGAGCAAAATTCAACGAACTTAGCACCTGTAAAACTTCTTCCCTGATCAGCCACAATACGAATAGGGACTCCGAACAACGAAATTGCTGATTTTAACGCCATTACACAGCTTTCTGCACTTAATGTGAACGTGTGGTAGAGATAAACATACTTGGTAAATGCATCTATCTGTACAATAACATATTCTTTACGATCGCTTTTACCACTAAGCTTGCTTGATATGTCTATGTGAACAGTATGCCTCGGAATGTTTACTTTGGGATAGGACGTAATTCCATTTGTAATTTTCCAGAAGATGATTTGGACACTCGGCAGGTTATACAATTTTCAACAAATCTTCGAACGTATTTGGCCATGCCCTCAAACCATAGTAATCGTAAACCTTGTCAAGTGTTTTCTTCCCAGCCCAGATGCATTATGGATTCATGTACTTGGTTAATAACTGACCATCTAAATCCACGAGGCACCACTGGCAAACATAGGGTCTTGCCATTTCTTTGTATGATTCTATACAAAACTCCAGCTCTCAAATCATATGTCTTAGCCAAATCGAATGGACATTCATCATTGTTCAGCTTGGCAACGATTTCTACGATATCTTGATCTTTCTGTTGCTCTGCACAAATCCAATCCTCAGATACTTCAGTTAAGTCGATTCGCTTTTCAACAACTTTCGCATATTCAGGGGAATTTTCCGGAGGAAGTGGATTTCTGGAAAAGAAATCAGCATGAGCCATACGCTTGCCTTCTCTATACTGTATGTCAAAATCGAATGTCTGTAAATAAGCCCCCAGCGATAGACTCTAGGCAACAACTCAATCTTATTTCGTGATGATTTTAAAGAATTACAATCAGTGAACATTACAAACTTTCTGCCATGTAAGTAGTGCCGGAAATGCTTGACTGCATTTACCACCGCAAGAGTTTCCAACTCATACGAAGTATATTTAGATTCGCATACACTTGTTGTTGTTTTACTGTAGTATTCCACTACATACGGTTTATTTTCAATTCTGTGCAAGAGTATAGCACCATATCCGATTGCACTCGCATCGGTGTGTAACTCTATTGGATATTGCGGGTCAAAGATAATCAAAACTGGTTTATTAGTAAGAATGTGAATAGTTTTTCTACGAATTTCCTCATGTTCTATATTCCACTCAAATTTATTTTTCTCTGAGGTGAGAAAATATAAAGGCTTCATTAGCTGTGAAAATCCTGGAACAAACTGACGAAAGTACGATGCTAACCCAATGAACTGTCTCAATGTTGTCACTGACCTAGGAGGTGGCAAGGCATTCAACTTTGCGAGTATTTGGACTAATCTCACCTGCTCGTACTTCGAATCCTAAATATTGGACAGAAGTCCTCAGAAAGAAACATTTTTCAACATTGAATGAAAATCCTGCCTTTGATAAAATATCCAAAACAATCTTTAACCTTTCGAGTGCCGTTTCCTTGGTTGGAGCTACAATCATTATGTCGTCCATATACACAATGACATAC